>NC_090265.1:999432326-999741076 GCF_040414725.1 Anabrus simplex | reverse complement strand
TTGTTGTCCAAACTTGCGGTCAAAGGGACCTGAAAGTGTAACCATCGAATCACAACCGAACACTCGTCCTGCATGTTCAATTGCTCCTTCTGGGTGTTGCAATTTCCATTTTCTTCAGTGTATTTCATGTGCAATAGCATTCCTGATTATCAGTAGTACCCCACACTATGCTCTTCCTTTTTGAAACACCTGTAAGAATAACCTATAATCTCTTCCCTGCTATCTCCCCTTATCCGAATATCATTAACTAACATATCCAGACGCATCCTCTTTCCTCACTCAGCCAGTCCTACTTTCTATTCAATATTGATAGCTCTATATCGAATTCCAATTTGTTCGCTTAGTTGTTTCCAAGAAGTTCCTCATCTGCGGGACTCCTTTACTCCCATAGGTCCGAGGCTTTCTTAAAACGTCCTGAGCGTGCTCGGTGAAAATTCCATAAAGTAGGATGCCCCCTACTTACACATAGTCCCATTGAGAATCTTTCCACTAACGGATTAAAGACCGCTGTTGGATTGTATAATCCTAGCCGCCTGAGTACAGGGAGGACCATGACTCAGAATATGTCCGAAATGCCCACTAGCAACTGGTATCCTGACTCTCAGAACCACACACTAGGCCACACAGCCGTTGCCCATTTTTCACGAATTAGGACGTGACTACAGTAACATACACCACAAACAATTTTCATAGGTTATAATTAATACAGTACTGCAGTCGGATATTCACTCTCTCTAAATAACTGTCACTTCCACTCTCATTTATCACCAGATACAATTCGGTTTAAACTCTGCGAAGATTCTTTCCAAAATTCATAGAACTGGATACAATTATGTGAAAAATGAATCATTAACAAAGCTTTAAGAGTAACAGCACTGTTAGACGGGATTTTTCAAATGTCCATAGTTCGTTCATTTGCAACAAAATCTTTTCTACAAAATAATTTATTCCAGAGATTAAAAAAAGAACTGTGCTGCTAATGAGAGTCAATTGTGTCTAATGGCGCGTTCCTTGTAGTGGGGAAAGATTTCTGTCCAACGTCTGACTGTTGGAACAGCCAAGTCATTCCAAACAGCGATTTTCTCTGCTGCAATGTATTTATTAATGTAAGGAAATTGTTCGAACTGCTATATATCATGCTCACTATTTAAAAAATCCTTGGCTAGCAATGCACTTTTCTTCCACATCACAGCCTTTTGAAACACATTTCAACGCAGCCCAGTGCAGCGGATAAGGAGATCTAACGATATACTGTAAAGGTGCAACATTTAAGAAAAGGCTAGGTACACAACTGATAGGAAATCTGCCACCTGGACAAGCGCACTAAATGCATATGATTGATTGATTGATTGATTGATTGATTGATTGATTGATTGATTGATTGATTGATTGATTGATTGATTGATTGATTGATTGATTGATTGATTGATTGATTGATTGATTGATTGATTGATTGATTGATTGATTGATTGATTGATTGATTGATTGATTGATTGATTGATTGATTGATTGATTGATTGATTGATTGATTGATTGATTGATTGATTGATTGATTGATTGATTGATTGATTGATTGATTGATTGATTGATTGATTGATTGATTGATTGATTGATTGATTGATTGATTGATTGATTGATTGATTGATTGATTGATTGATTGATTGATTGATTGATTGATTGATTGATTGATTGATTGATTGATTGATTGATTGATTGATTGATTGATTGATTGATTGATTGATTGATTGATTGATTGATTGATTGATTGATTGATTGAAAATAAATGTATTTCGTCAAAGCGAGACATTTAAGCGTCCCAAAAATTTCTGTGGGGACAATGGACAAAATGTCTAAAATCGGGACTCTCCTGCCCAATCCAGGACGTCTTTTGAGTTGAGAGTGATAGGAAATTATTAATCAACTGGTTGAGTAAAGATTATCTCATTGTAAGCATTCGTCTAGGAAAGCGTAAGGCTCGCTCTTTTATAACTAGAAAAAAACCCATGGCGCAACAGCCCCGGAGGACCATGGCCTACCAAGCGACCGCTGCTCAGCCCGAAGGCCTGCAGATTACGAGGCGTCATGTGGTCAGCACGACGAATCCTCTCGGCCGTTACTCTTGGCTTCCTAGACCGTGTATCGTCATAATAGTGGTGACTAAATAATACTAATACTAACCCATCGGTTGTTGTTAGTTCTTGATAGATGCAGTTTCTTATTATAGGTCCGGTCCCCTAAAGTCTCAACCTCATTTATGGGTATGGAAGGTGCTGAGAAATGACATTCGGAGCACGAACAGTGCGTCTGGATTTTACAAAAGGTGCTACTCATAGTGCCGGTCGTGCTCCAATAGTACCTCCTGGGTCAGTAAGAAAAACAAAAGCAAACCACCTCATTCCTCAACATGCCTTCTTATGACGCTGCCATTTTTTTTTTCATTTTTCCTATAACCTTTCGTGGTGCTTAACAGACACAGACAATACTAACCTGTCTTGTGACCAACATACAGAGAACAGTTTCATTTGTAGCTTCTCATTCACATTGGCCCTTGAACCCATTTTATCATAACATGTTTTGTTATTTCTGTGTCAGGCAGCTCCTCAAAATCAAGTTTAGAAACATCTGAACATAAACATATTTCCTGTCAGACTCTTCCGTCAATTTCATAATATAAAAGTCAAGAAATTGCAAGATTTAATTAATTATGCTGATGGGTCACTCGTCCAAAATAGATGTTTTTAAATTACTGTATTTTAGGGGAAAATCTACTGGTAGATCACACGCTTTCAGAACAGTTTCTAATGATCGAAAGGGAAGAAAAATCAATAAACGGATAATACACAAACTACACACAAAATAATAACATATCAACTGGAATTTTAGTTATCAATGAATATCTTAGTTTACACAAAAGGTGTTAACATTGAATAAGCGCACCTTCACCTATGATGCTAGCTGTACTTAGTTCATCCAGATTTCCGACCTGATACCATGTGACCTTTTGTCGAAGCCCCTGATTCTTTTGTCCGGCTATTTCAAATATAAAATCCCATTGCATATATATGTGCAGCTTAGAGCTTTACACCGCTCACATCATGAACATCTGCTCCCATCCGGAATCGATCCAGCGATTTCACCAACTCCGTCCTCTTAGTAATTCGGGTCACGACTTGTTCACTGAGCACAGCTCATTGCCCAATAATCGAGATATTATGGGGCCGATTATCGAATAGAAATTCTGTCAATGACAGGATGAATGAATGTGACGATGCACAAGATCCAGGCAGGATGTACTGTAGTCAACTGCCCCCTGTGGGTGGGAGCGGTAGAATAACACCCACGGTAGCTCCAGGGTGTCGTAAGAGGCGGCTAGAAGGGGCCCCAGGATATCTCAATTTGGGAGCATAGGTTGGCGACCACGGGACATTTAGCTGACTCCTGCCATTACTTCAACTTATTTCATCTATCATATCCGACCTCCCTTGGTCCACTCTTGTTCTTTTCCAACTCCGACGGTATTAGGTATCGAAGTTGTACTTCCTCTTAAAGCAAAAATCACCACCATCACCAACACCTGTAGTCAAATTAATAAAATCCGCCCCACGAACATCTCGAGAATCTGCGCGAAACAGACAATATTCACCATAAGCATTATTTTACAGCTCGGAATATTAGAAGGCCACAATGTAGACTGCATTCTAGCAAAAGTTGATCAACAAGCAAGCAGTGGCAGGCACCTCCTAGTGCTGTACCATACTGGTAATTCTTAGAGAAATGCTGGGGCTGTACCTTAATTAAGGCCACGGCCGCTTCCTTCCAACTCCTAAGCCTTTCCTATCCCATCGTCGCCATAAGACCCATCTGTGTCGGTGCGACGTAAAGCCCCCTAGCAAAAAATTCTTAGAGAAAAGAAATGTTATTCTCATCTCTCACACAGCTGATTTCCGCACGTCGCCCTGCCTTCCAAGGCTGTGCTATGTTTTAGGTGAATATGTGTCGAGGTCAGTGCACTGCGACTTGCAGAAAGGTACAGTGCGTTCAATTTGATTATGATGCGTGTTGTTTAAAGGGGCCTAACATCTAAGTTCATCGGCCCCTGCGTTCAATTTAAAAGAGGCCCTGAGTCAGATCGTTGGTACACACTACTAGACCAACAAGACTGGGATAACAAGTAGCTCTACCTACTTTTTATACGTGAACTAACAGAAGCGAATGTGATAGCAATTCCTCTTGAAACACGAGTCCGAAATAATGAATGGGGTGTTGTCATGCTCTATATCGGGGCCTCTTTTAAATTGAATGGACTGTACCTAAGAGCTAAATGGCTTCGTCGTGCCAAATTATGCGGCTGGGGTGGTCATTTTCTACACCTCTTTTATTATTTTTTTTTTTTTTTTGCTTTACATCGCACTGACACAGATAGGTCTTATGGCGACGAAATATACTAGTTTTCCTACCTACACTTTCTCACTTATACTGTTTACCATTCATGTTTTAATGTTCAGAATAGCTAAAGGTACACATGTAAACATAATGAAATTGCACTAATTTCAAACAAGATGTATAAAAACTGTCACGAAATTAAAAGCATTAAAATGCTGCTGATAAAATGCTGTCAGTAATAATCGTGAGGCATTCAGTGAACTCAGTCTATGAATGGCTTGTCTTCATCAGTTATCACTTAATTGCTGCCTAATGTTTGTTTCTAATTCAGTCTTCATCGTTGTTTCCTTCCCCATCTGGATAAATGTCGGCAGTACTGGGTGTTTGCATATCCTTATAGAACTGGTAGAAAGCACTTGGAATAAGAGGAAGCAAGTCTAGTATGTCCTTTTTTCTCCTTAGAAATGGGAAGATTGCCGTTGTAGCACCTACTAGGTCTAAGCATTTCTTCTACGCGTCCTCTTTTTTTAGGTCCAAGATTCTAAATGATTCCTCCTTTTTCAGTGTAGTTTTGAAGTACCCTACACCCCAATCCCTGGTATAATGTATCCACTTTACATTACGCCAGCTGAAAGGATTACCATCAGTATCCTTTTTTACAGTGCATAAATGAAGTTTTGTACAGGCCTTCAAAATCCAAAAGTCCTCGTGGGAAAGTTCGATGACCTGAAACTTATTTTTCTTTCCCACAGAATGTATCAGCCGGCTCCAGACATGGGTATGACAGGAAACTGCAGTATCTTTTTCTGCTTCTCTATGAGCCCGTGGTCAACACAATCTAAGTGGCTATGGCCGCTAACCATGAATTTATGATCTATCATATTCAAGCTTGTGTTATCATTCAGTGCACAGAATAACATAGCAGAAACATGGAGTTCTTATTTTGCCTCCCCCCGCATGTGTCCTGATGGAAGGGCTATCAATTGTTTGTAAATGCAGGTAGAGACCTGATTTACCTCATGTCCTCCCTCAGTCTCATTCCACAAGTAGCATGATCCATCTTTTTTGCTTGTTTCGTGCATAGTGAGGTTAAAGGTCCACAATTTTCATTTGTAAAAAGAAACAGAATTCTGAAGAAATGGTGTTGGAACACACTGTTTCATATCGAATGAGTAGCACCGGGGCTTTAAGCTCTTCTTTGCACAGCTTTGCTAAATAAGCTGCATCTGCTTCTTTATGATGGAGTGCAAGTTCTTCTTTCAGTTTCAACTTCTTTTCTTGGTCGTCCTCAAGTCTTTGTGAGTGTAAAATATCGCATTTGTGGCATGTGTCTACTTTGGGTTTCTTAAAATAAATGTTCATTTTATGGAACTTTTTATCGTATATTGGACGAGATACTTTCCCGCCTCGAGTAGTGCGATTCGTACGATGGTAAAGATGAGATTTGCTGATTAACTTCTTGTAATCTACTGTCATTGTGTTTGTTAGCAGGCAGGTGTAGCCCCCTCCGACCTGGTCGGATTGCACGGGACACACTAGCACTTTGATTTGCGATAACAACAGTAACGAGCATTTGTGACACATCAAGTGTCCGAATGAAGCAGCCTCTTCAAATCCTAAATCGCTCACCATCAACTCTGAAATGAAACAGTTGACTCACTTTCCTAGTTTTTTGTCTATCTGGATCATCTGTGCGTTTTCGCGATGTACCTGGCTGTTTCGTTTCTATGCGTTGTGCTATGTAATTAGCTCTTTTGTTTCTCTCACCCAAGACCAAAAATCATCAAACAGATTTTCCCTGATTGGTTTCTCCCTGTGGATTGCCTCCAGAATCCTCTTGTACTTCATCCGACAGTCCTTAAGCAGCTTTGACTTCTTAGCTCTTATAACATTACCACTTGCGGTTACATATTCCTTTCCTGTATTTCTACTCAGTTTCCGCTCAGCTTCAAGTATTCTGGAAAACACTTCAACACGATTTATCACTTCTTTTGTATGAATTTGCGAGCTGGAATTTCCTTCGTTTTGCGGACTGGCCGAATCACTGCTTTCGGGTATGTAGACCTTGTCACGATCAGAATCGTCGAAGTCGGGTATCTCACTATGGTTTTCATTAGGATTTGTAACCAGTTCTATACAAATGTTGCTGGCATTTTTAGGAGTGATCGTAGTCAGTGAACTGAATTCTATGGCACACTATTCATCACTGTCACTGTTCAACATCTTCTCAATTGTTTTTATCTGTTCATCGTCAGGGTTCCGAGGAAGACCATGAGCCGACTTATCTGTGTTCAGTTGTCGTGCTGATCTGAAATGACATGAATAACCACCATGCTGCCACTAAAAATATTATAATGTATGGCGAAGAATTCATAAAATAAGAAAAGGAACAGATCATTATACATTTTATATCGGAGATGTCCTCTTACTGAGCCAGAACTATCTCCCAAATCTTCTTAACCCTTGATACCATACTGCATCACAAAACACTCACTCATAGAGCAGGACAATCTACTTTATTAACAGCAGCAAATCGCAGCTGAACTAATCCTTCTGATATTATTATACACTGTAATGAACAACAACCATAACTGGAATTGTCCTTTGGTATTGTTAATGCATCAGTCTGTGAACGGAATTGCATCCAACAATCTTAATCAAGGAGGAAAATTACTTGTACTCTTTTACTCGGTATACCTTGTAGGATGGTGCCACGGTAAAAACAGTACATGTTGACATATACTATTCTTACCAAACAAATACATTACTTTCTCAGTTATACTATTCCTACCGTGTACCCTTACAGCTCATGGCCTTATCTCACAGAATCTGGACTTATCTCATTTTGGCATTTTTGACTTATACTCTTTTGCCCAAGCATGCTAGATATATACGGCACCCATATTCTTTATATTGTATGAATCTTACCAATTTTATGGTTGGTTCCACTTTATGATTGAAATCTCTCGGTGCTATTTGATTTTTTACACACATTTTCCTGTGGTTTCTAAATTAATAACTTCGTATTACAAACATGTAGGCCTATATTGACAGCTTTTAATCATGAGATGTGGTTTGCAGTTTTATAGAATCTTTCTTCTGAGATGGTTGTGATTATTGTTTTAGGAGGAAGTACAACTAGGCAACCGTCCTATACCAGGTGGCTCTCGAACGCCGTACTCTCTACTTATAAATGCCCCGCATGCACAAATGATGAATGGGATGTCTACCAACTGATTTTCACAGGGGAACTACTACCAGCGGGCAGGTTACGTCAGAATATAAAGATAAGAAACGGAGTGTCGCTCGCAGCATGTTACTCAGCGCTGCCGGTCTAATGCATCCCTTGCATTAGTAAACATCGTTTTCGACGGCATAGTTCTAGACTGGTGTATGGTAGAGCCGCACTATATTTGCTGTCTGCATATCAGCAATGGCTAGTATGTTCAGCAGCGACGAATACACAGACATTATTTTAATGTGGACAATCTGGTCCGAATGCAACAGAAGCTCCAAACAGACGTATGCCTTCTACACACGTACTTCACCGAACAGTATTAGTTTTTGTTTCTTACAAGCAACTCTTCCATCGAGTAGAATGTCTACACGTGTATACATTAAAAAGTTATTACATTTCCTTTTCGGCATCTTTGGCGTGTCTACAAACAGTAGCGGCGATTAGGGGGTGGGGCGAGGAGAGACAGTCGACGTCACCCCCCCCCCCACTTTGTGGAGTAAACATTACAGTTTTATTCCACTTTAGCCAGCTAGAACTAGGAATTATTTTTTTAAAGCTGTTTATACAAACCTTGCTTTTTTATCTGCTAATTCCTTCGTTTATTTTCTTTAATTATTAACATAATTACCCTATTGACGGAAATACGCACACAATGCTGTTCGTCGCAGCTAACCAATTTGAATAGCACTACGACAAGTAGTAGAGACATTTCATGTGCTGTGAGGAAGGGTAGTAGGGGTACATATTTTTTGGCCGAGGTCGTGGCCACTGAGTTATAATTCACCCACTTGCCGCGCGCATTCATCAGTCTGGCAGTCGTTTTAGTGTCTGTTAGTTTCTTAGTGAATATTCAAATACTAAATGCTTTTTAATTGCATAATCATGCCGTACTTCTATTTAATTACACGGGGCGAGGTGGCCGTGGGGTTACGGGCGCGCAGCTCTGAGCTTGCACTCGGGAGATAGTAGTTTCGAATCCCACTGTCAGCAGTCCTGAAGGTGGTTTTCCGTGGTATCCCATTTTCACACCAGGCAAGTGCTTGGGCTGTACCTTATTTAAGGCCAAGGTCGCTTCCTTTCTACGCGTAGCCCTTTCCTGACTCATCGTCGACATAAATCCTATCTATGTCGGTGCGACGTAAAGCAAATTGTAAATACATATATATTCACTTGTAATCGTATTTTAACGGGAGCAAATACCAACGTTCCTAAATTATTTATTTGTGTTATGTTATTTATTAAGCAAATGCCCCGTAGTATGTTTGTGAGACCTGGTGAAAATTTTATTATACAGTATTGAATCAAAATCTCAAAAAAAAAACTATTATTGCGAATAATCCACAGGGCAGATTAATTACATTTACATATAAAATAACATACATACATACATACATACATACATACATACATACATACATACATACATACATACAATATCATTATAGACTGTTATGCCTTTCAGCGTTCAGTCTGCAAGCCTCTGTGAATTTACTAAACGTCGCCACAATCCTCGATTTTCAACTAGTGTTGTGGCCTCATTTAGTTCTATACCTCTTATCTTTAAATCGTTAGAAACTGAGTCTAACCATCGTCGTCTTGGTCTACCTCTACTTCTCTTACCCTCCATAGCAGAGTCCATTATTCTCCTAGGTAACCTATCCTCCTCCATTCGCCTCCCATGACCCCACCACCGAAGCCGGTTTATGCGTATAGCTTCATCCATCGAGTTCACTCCTAAATTAGACTTTATCTCTTCATTCCGAGTACCATCCTGCCATTGTTCCCACCTGTTTGTACCAGCAATCATTCTTGCTACTTTCATGTCTGTTACTTCTAACTTATGAATAAGATATCCTGAGTCCACCCAGCTTTCGCTCCCGTAAAGCAAAGTTGGTCTGAAAACAGAACGATGTAACGATAGTTTCGTCTGGGAGCTGACTTCCTTCTTACAGAATACTGTTGATCGCAACTGCGAGCTCACTGCATTAGCTTTACGACACCTTGATTCAATCTCACTTACTATATTACCATCCTGGGAGAATATACAACCTAAATACTTGAAATTATCGACCTGTTCTATCTTTGTATCACCAATCTGACATTCAATTCTGTTAAATTTCTTACCTACTGACATCAATTTAGTCTTCGAGAGGCTAATTTTCATACCATACTCATTGCACCTATTTTCAAGTTCCAAGATATTACACTGCAGGCTTTCGGCACAATCCGCCATTAAGACCAAGTCGTCAGAATAGGCCAAACTGCTTATTACATTTCCACCTAACTGAATCCCTCCCTGCCATTTCATACCTTTCAGCAGATGATCCATGTAAACTACAAACAGCAAAGGTGAAAGATTACAGCGTTGTCTAACCCCTATAGGTACCCTGAACCAAGAACTCATTCTACCATCAATTCTCACCGAAGCCCAATTGTCAACATAAATACCTTTGATTGATTTTAATAATCTACCTTTAATTCCATAGTCCCCCAGTATAGCGAACATATTTTCCCTCGGTACCCTGTCGTATGCTTTCTCTAGATCTACGAAACATAAACACAACTGCCTATTCCTCTCGTAGCATTTTTCAATTAGTTGGCGCATACTGAAAATCTGATCCTGACAGCCTCTCTGTGGTCTGAAATCACACTGGGTTTCATCCAACTTCCTCTCAACGACTGATCGCACCCTCCCTTCCAAGATGCCAGTGTATACTTTGCCTGGTATACTAATCAATGAGATACCTCGATAGTTGTTGCAATCCTTCCTGTTCCCTTGCTTATAGATAGGTGCAATTACTGCTTTTGTCCAATCTGAAGGTACCTTACCAACACTCCATGCTAATTTTACTACTCTATGAAGCCATTTCATCCCTGCCTTCCCACTATACTTCACCATTTCAGGTCTAATTTCATCTATTCCTGCTGCTTTATGACACTGGAGTTTATTGACCATCCTTTCCACTTCCTCTAGCATAATTTCACCAACATCATTTTCCTCCTCCTCATGAGCTTGGCTGTTCGTAACACCACAAGGATGATTTCCTTTTACATTGAGAAGATGTTCAAAATATTCCCTCCACCTCTCCAGTGATTCCCTGGGATCTATTATGAGTTCACCTGAATTACTCAAAACACTGTTCATTTCCTTTTTCCCTCCCTTCCTAAGATTCTTTATTACTGTCCTGAAAGGTTTCCCTGCTGCTTGACCTAGCCTTTCCAGGTTGTTACCAAAATCTTCCCATGACTTCTTTTTGGATTCAACAACTATTTGCTTCGCTTTGTTTCTTTCATCTACGTACAAATCCCTGTCTGCCTCGGCCCTTGTTTGGAGCCATTTCTGATAAGCCTTCTTTTTACTTTTACAGGCTGCTCTCACTTCATCATTCCACCAAGATGTTCGCCTTTTCCCATCTTTACACACAGTTGTTCCTAGGCATTTCCTTGCTGTTTCTACTACAGCATCCCTGTATGCCACCCATTCACTTTCTATATCCTGAACCTGCTTACCGTCTACTGTTTGAAACTTCTCACTAATCATATCCATGTACTTCTGTCTAATTTCCTCGTCCTGGAGATTAAAATAACATAATACAAACGAAATAATTTAGTCCGGTGAAAGTAAAGTTGGTATTATCTCGTGTTGAAATTACCATTACAGTTAAATATATCCTTTTTACAATTTACTTTACGTCGCACCGACACAGATAGAACTTATAGGAAGGAAGCGGCCGTGACTCTAATTAAGGTACAGCCTCAGCATTTGCCTGGTATGAAAATGAGAAACCACGGAAAACCATTTTCAGGGTTGTCGACAGTGGGATTCGAAACTACTATCTCCCGAGTGCAAGCTCACAGCTGCGCGCCCTTAACCCCACGGCCAGCTCGCCCGGTACAGTTTCTTTTTATTTTTTTTATTTTATTTTATTTTATTTTATTTTTTATTTTTTTATTTTTTTTTTGCTATTTGCTTTACGTCGCACCGACACAGATATGTCTTACGGCGACGATGGGATAGGAAAGGCCTAGTTGGAAGGAAGCGGGCGTGGCCTTAATTAAGGTACAGCCCCGGCATTTGCCTGGTGTGAAAATGGGAAACCACAGAAAACCATCTTTAGGGCTGCCGACAGTGGGGCTCGAACCCAGTATCTCCCGATTACTGGATACTGGCATCCCGGTACAATTACACAGATGTACGGCATGGTTATGCAATTAAAAATAATTTAGTATTTGAATACACACTAAGAAACTAACAGACAATAAAGAGACTGCCAGACTGACGAATGCGTGCGGCAAGCGGGTGAATTATAACTCAGTGGCCACGACCACGGCAAAAAAATATGTACCCCTACTACCCCTCCTCACAGCACATGCAAAGTCTCCGCTACTTGCCGTAGCACTATACAATAAAGGAAAGATTTAGCATATAAGACAACAAGGCTTGTACAAATAGCTATTTTAAAAAATAATTCCTAGTTCCTGCTGGCTGAAGTGGAATAAAATGTAATATTTACTCTAGAAAGTGGGAGTGGGAGCGACTGTCCCTCCTCACCCTAGCCCCTAACCGCCGCTACTGTTTGTAGACACGCCAAAGATGCAGTAAATGAAATTTTATAACTTATTAATTTATTCACGTGTAGACATTCAACTCGATAAGAGTTTATAATCACAGGAATAGAACCAGCTTTTTGGTGGTTAGGCCGTGTGCATTATGCAGAGTTTCGTCCAGACGTGTCATTTGGACTCATCAGCTGGAAACAAAAACTAATACTGTTCGGCGAAATATGTGTGTAGAAGGCGTACGTCCGTTTGGAGCTTCTGTTGCACTCCGACCAGGTTGTCCAGCTTAAAATAATGTCTGTGTATTCACTGCTGCTGATCCCCTGTGAAAATCAGTTGGTAGACATCCCGTCCATCATTTGTGCATGCGGGGCATTTATAAGTAGAAAGTACGGCGTTCGAGAGCCACCTGGTATATTACACTAATCACGGAGAAAGAGTCTAAGGGATCCGACACTTCGAAAAATGAAGGTATCGGCCAAACAAAGACAAAGGCTACGAAGAGCGTGAATGCTCTAATACAATCGGAATCGGAAAAGAACAAGAGTTGACCAAGGGAGGTCGGATTTGATAGATGAAAGCGAGCAGTCTGGCACAAGTAAGTGGAAACAATGTCAGGACTCAGCTAAGGGCCCCGTGATCGTTACCCATGCTCCCAAGTTCAGAGCCCCTGGGATCCCATTCAGTCGCCTCTTATGACAGACAGGGGTCACCGTGGGTGTTATTTTCCTGACCCCACCCACAGGGAGTTCTTTCTTCTGACCGATGCTTTTTATCAATTTTTACATATATTATTACTTGGGTTTCTTCTTCTCCCGTACTGTTCTAGAATACCACGACTTCTATTTCAAATGAAATTCAAAGTTTTTCATAACTTGTATGTCACAAATCAATCTTTATATCATTTCTTTCAAGTTAAATTACTAAAGATAAAATTAAGCAAATCCGACGTTTAGTGTCTTCAGCTCATCTCATAACATATTTGTAGACTTACCGGTATTCCCTTGTCTTAGAATGTTCCAAACGTTTACAGATTTAGTTTGTTAATCCAATTCCTGACGTCGGAAAGTGCCCTAGAGCTTCTAGTTACAATTTGTTTAACTCAATCCTACTCTTATCTATTTCAATGTTATGACAGAACTTTAACATCAATTTCCTTCGATGCTAAGCTATGAAAGGTCACCGTATACATGACATCATCGGAGGCAAACGAGCATCCAACATTTTCTCCTATATTAGAATCGTCCATGAAGACATGTTGCCCGTCCGGATACTGATGAATGAAGTCCTGGAAGTACTTCCGATAGACACAGGCATCCGTGTTCACCTTAGGTCCACGGAATAGATCTAGCCATATATCCAGTCGCAGAGCTAGCCACCGAGGTACTTCTCTACAGTTACACTGAAGAAGACCGCCAATAGTCACATCCAGCTCATGACATAAGCTATCAATTTGAATCCCAATCGGACGTGCAGCATTCGGCTGGTTTTCGCACCTCTCCTGGTCATCATCTATTTCCCTCGTCCAGCTACCACCGGGTTGGCATTGATAGCTTGTATGTTGCAGCATTTCATTAATTTTGGCAGTAAAAATGAAATGGCGTATGGCTTTTAGTGCCGGAAGTGTCCGAGGACATGTTCGGCTCGCCAGGTGCAGGTCTTTTGACTTGACTCCCGTAGGTGACCTGCGCGTCGTGATGTGGATGAAATGATGAAGACGACACATACACCCAGCCCCCGTGCCAGCGAAAGTAACCAATGATGGTTAAAATTCCCGACCCTGCTGGGAATCGAACCCGGGACCCCTGTGACCAAAGGCCACCACGCTAACCATTTTGCTATGGAGCCGAACATTTTGGCAGTGAACGTGAGGAGCACCTGCTGCTGCTTTCTTCACAAAGATGGAACTCCCGATCCAGCAAGTAAGCTGGGAATTGGGCTAGTGCGGAAAGCTCCGCTTGCCAGCCTAACTCCCCAATGGTGTATGCTGCCTGAGCAGATCTTGAGAACTTGATGCTGAACCATAAATCGCAATACCATAGTATATCCAGGAAAGAACCGTAGCAATGTAAAAACGTAGCAGTATAGCGCAGTCAGCCCGCTATGAAGTGCTGATGAGAAACAGTTAAGCAAGCTATCTCCAGTTGGCACACGTGGGTCTGCCATGTTAGTCTCTTAACAAAATAGAGTTCCAGAAACCTGCAGTTGTCTCTCTTTGGAAGAATACCGATTTCACAAATGGAATTTCACGCAAACCACACATCAACAGAACTGTACACCTGAGGTTTTCACCGCTGAAATTCGAAAACCACATTGTAGGATCCTCCTGTCAACTCGGTCAATAGCTTGCTGTAGCTATCTCTCAGCAACCGCCATCCTTCTGGAGCTCAAATGTACAACTAAAAAAAATAATCTACACAGAGCGATGGAACGATTGCGGGCACAACAGCAGCAGCAACTACGCCGTTGATGGTGAATGCGTACAGTGTGACACTCTGTACAGATCCTTGTTGCATTCCATTTTCTTGAATGTAATACGAAGAATATGCATTTCTTAAACAGACACGAAAGAGCCAGAGGGACATGTTCTCAATAAACGTTGCATATTTGCCCTGAATAACCAATGGTGTAGGGAGGAGATAACCACATACCATCAGTAAGTGTTGAGTGACTTTTCCACGTTAAGAAAGCACGGCGACTACGTACTCCTCCCTAAGAAAGGACTTCTGAATGGCTCTCTACGTAGATCGTTTGTAGATCGATGAAAGCGAAAAGCATTTTAGATTACACATTCCACGCATGTGTAATGGTGCTTACATATGTAGCAAAGCACATCTTTCCCAGTCTCACGTTCGAATAATTCACGCCACTAGTATCCAAGTAGGTGTACATCCTATCTACAGTTATTCACAAATTATGCAGGGTTAGTCAGCTAAGATGTCCACCCCAAATAAGTCGTGAACAGTTTAAGATACTGACATTCTGTTTTCACTTTCGTTAATGGTATGAAGGGGTTCATAGTTGAACAACAGTACTCTTCCAGACTTTTGACAAAATTTATTGGCTCTCACGTTTCTATATGAGAACGTTATTTCGCGCAATGACTGCTGATGATATACTGTCAGTTTACATTCGTAGTTACTGAGAGGTCGCACAACTCACGATACAGGAGAATCGGTCTCGACGTCAGTCTCGAACGAGAGCGTTGCCCATCACTACTTAAATGTTATATGACTGACCATTGTAGGATTCCAACACTAATACTTAGAAGCCTGCTGACGATCACGTATGGCTGCTGCAATTTTGTCGGCCCACCATGGGACCTGTTCCCTGCGAGGAAGATATTGTTTCCTCGAGAGCAGCCAGAATTGCAGTTGTAATTAAGCAAACGTGATCAACAGGCCCCAGCACTTCATCGGCAATTACTAAACATTTGGAAAACTTCAGCCAATTTGCCTAGGGAAGTAGCCAATGTTTTAGCTATTCGCTCTATTTTGATTCAAGAGTGTTAGAATGGGAAAATCGTCATTGCCACAAAGCTCGTCATGTATTTGCCAACACAACACGGGAACTAGTACACTTCTACACGAGGCGGCATCCAGGTGGGAAAATGTGTCATGTGCGCTGCTGAAGTGAGTAGGTCCCCCTGAATTGCGCACACAAAGATTGAACTGGTTGATCAATCACTCACTAAGTATCCCTCTAGCGCAGGAAGACGGAGAGTTCCAGAGGGTGTTCGGGCATTCACTTCTTCCAGCATGAGAAAAAGAGGAGATAACTGAGCAACCAGATCTTGCTATTGCTAGTGGCTTTACGTTGCACCGACACAGATAGTTCTTATGGCGACGGTGGGATAGGAAAGGCCTAGGAATTGGAAGGAAACGGCCGTGGTCTTAATCAAGGTACAGCCCCAGCATTTGCCTGGTGTGAAAATGGGAAACCACGGAAAACCATCTTCAGGGCTGCCGACAGTGGGATTCGAACCCACTATCTTCCGGATACAAGCTCACAGCCGCGCACCCCTAACCGCACGGCCAACTCTCCCGGTACCAGATCGTGTAGCTCAAGTATGTGAAGATTAAAGTCGGGTGGAAAGTACACATTGCACACTGTTGTAATTGCTGGAAATGAAGTGTGAATTGCAATTGCCTCTAGCTGAGCATGTAGCAGCACTGTCACTGAAGTTTCTGGATCGGACTAGGGTACAAACACCTCCAGTCACCTCACTATCCATAGCAACTCGTTCTTCGGAATAAATATATCTTTGCATAGTCGTGTCGTGTCCAGGTCTCATTGAGATTCCTGCAGATAGACTATAGCGGCCGCAATGATGTATAACAGCTGACACAACTCAGCAAGGCGACAATGATAACTATTGCAGTTCCACTGCAACAGTGCCACCGTGTGGATGAAAAGCACAACAAAATTAGGACAACTGCTTTTCCTTCTTTCGTCCAGCAAACCCGCCATTTTCCATCATCGTCATCACCCTCTATAATAATGAGTAGTTCAGTCCCCACTGCCTCCTCAGTAGATGATGATTTGGTGGCTGAGTACTCCGTACAGGGTGAGCTCTCCGATTGGGAATGGTGGGCCTTAGTGCGTTCATTTTCGATCTTGACCAGACGACCGCATGCAAGCGAGCTGATCGGAAAAACACAGATGTTACCCACATGGTGTATCGCAGTGGGCCAAAAAGCAGGTTCTGAGGCAGCCCTAACCTGGCAATTTCCTTATGCAGACAGTGTTCACTTGTCTCTGCCAAGTGCAGTGGAGTGCAGTGATTTACATTCACATTACATACGTAAAACACAACAGCGACAAATTATTTCGAAAGCTGTGTTTCCGTTATGTACATTAGTCTATTAGACCATGGAAATGGCAACTAATAAATTCCCGCTTTTTTTTTTTTGCTAGTGGCTTTACGTTGCACCGACACAGATAGGTCTTATGGCGAAGATGGGATAGGAAAGGCCTAGGAATTGGAAGGAAGCGACCGTGGTCTTAATGTACAGACATGGACAAAAGTATATTCATACCCCTACCCATCCAATACAAAATGCTTTATTGTTGGACCAATAAGTAGACAGGTCAAAATTGCAAACCCAAACGTATACCTTGTACAACAGTGGTCATTACTAAGCACAAAATAAACTGGAAATAAATAACAGTTCATAACAAAGTTAAAAATGCGTACTCCATGGCACTACTTGTCTGGACATAAGTATTCATACCTTACATGTAAAAATGGGGTTTAAACGAGTAAACAGAATCCTGCGATGTTCCGTGGCATTAGTTGTGTAGTAGATGCAGACAGAGACGGACTGTTCAGCTGGTCAGAGACGGTACTAGTCCAATGGCGAGGAAAACTAAGGAAACGTCTGTTGAAGAGAGACGACTTATTCTACGCCTTCACCACCAAGGAAAATCGTATTCTGAGATCGGAAACATCATAGAAAGAAGTAAACCAACTGTGCAAAGCATCATACAAAGGTTAAAAGAAGAGTGTGTCCTTATAAGCAAGAAAAAAAATGGACACCCGAAGAAACTGACCGCACGAGAAGAAAGGTTCATAGTAACCACAATTAAAAAAGCAACCACACAGTAGGCCTACATCTTCGGCAATAGTATCGCAGCTGGCAGAATATTTCCATCATGCAGTGTCACACAAAACAGTAAGGAGGGCCCTTCACTCCCTGGGTATCGATCTAGGGTCCCAAGAATGAAACCGCCCATAACGAAAGTGAATCGACGGAAGAGACTACAATTTGCAAAAGAACATGTGGCGAAAGATAATGCGTTTTGGTCGACAGTGATGTTTACATATGAGAAAACTTGTAATATTTTCCGAAGTGATGGACGCATTTTAGTATGGAGACGCCCCAACACAGAGCTTGATGAGCGGGACCTCGTTACCACTGTGAAGCACGGTGGGGGTAGGGTTATGGTGTGGGGCTCAATGGCCGCTTCAGGTGTTGGGGAGTTGGTTTTTATCGAGGAGACCATGGACAGATTTCACTATCAGAATATCCCGAAAGAAAACTTTCGCAAAAGCGCCAAAAAGCTTGGGATTTCCAATGAGTTTTACTTCCAACACGACAATGACTCCAAACATACGGCGGAAATTGTTCGTTTGTGGGTACTCTACAACACGCCGCACACACTAAAAACACCTCCACCGAGCTCGATAGCTGCAGTCGCTTAAGTGCGGCCAGTATCCAGTATTCGGGAGATAGTAGGTTCGAACCCCACTGTCGGCAGCCCTGAAAATGGTTTTCCGTGGTTTCCCATTTTCACACCAGGCAAATGCTGGGGATGTACCTTAATTAAGGCCACGGCCGCTTCCTTCCCACACCTAGCCCTTTCCTGTCCCATCGTCGCCGTAAGACCTATCTGTGTCGGTGCGACGTAAAACAACTAGCAAAAACACCTCCCCAATCGCCGGATTCCAACCCCATCGAACATCTATGGAAAGAATTGGAGCCCAGAATAAGAAAATACCACATAACAAGTAGAGCACACGAAACAGTTACTACCGGTACAACAAGAATGGGGGAACATTTAATCTGAACTAACACGGAAACTGGTGTTCTCAATGGCCAGCAGGTTAAAAGAAACAATATACAGAAAAGGCAAACAAACGCGCTACTGATCGAGTTGGTAATATCTGTCTCTTCATTGAGTTGTGAACTCTTCTGGCATACGGTATGAATACTTATGTCCAGACAAATAGTGTCATGGAGTACTCATTTGTTGCTTTTGTTATGTACTGTTATTTACTTCCAGTTTATTTTGTGCTTTTTAATGTACACTACTGCACAAGGTATACGTTTGATTTTGTAATTTAGACCTGTACTCCGTTTTGGTCCAGCAATAAAGCATTTTGTGTTGTATGGGTAGGGGTATGAATACTTTTGTCCATGTCTGTATGTATGTATGTATGTATGTATGTATGTATGTATTGCACCCGTCCCTACACCTAATGGCTCCGGCATGATATCTACAGGGCGTTAACGGGTTGAAATAAAACAAATGGGCGCTTAACTCGACTAAGCTTAAGGGCATACAGGGTAGGAGACGGGTCATACCTAATTACAATGAGAACACATTCGGGTTAAAGTTTAGATTAATACACGTGGTTTATTAGGCCTTAATGATGATGATGGTAATGACGCATTTATATACAAATGAATTACATGGATTATTATCAATTGTTGTTGTTTGTTATCGACTTTCAGTCGTTTGTGATGGATCCGAGTATTATCTATCGCAGAGCGATCCATTATGACGAGATTCGAACGGGAAAACACTTATCATAGACACTGAGGCTATGTGATATCATTGACCAATAGGATTAACATGCATGCAACGAATCTGAGCAATCCCTATACTAAACACACAGCTATTCCCCAACGAAGTACCACGAAGGAACTCATAAAAATGTGGAACAAACGCCCGGGTTTGAACCGACCCTCACTTGTAAAAATTTCACCACCCCGATGGTCAACACCATCGGTAACTCAATTATAATCACAACAAGATACATAAACCCTTAAAGAACACAAATTATATACAGTAAACACGTGAGACATCCAGCCTTCGGTTGAGCATTGGGGTACCAATGCCGCTGTCGGGAACTGAACTGACACCCGTTGGGATGGAAGTGGGACTCTGAAAACCCTAAACTACGTTATACTCAAGTGTGTAATGGCAGTAAACTAACAAGTACTGGTAACAATCGCCGTGTCATTTATTAGCGACTACATCAGTCTGGCGTGTTGAATATTTCATTATTAAGCGATTCTTTCGCCCTCATTCACTTCAACTCAAGGCTCCCTCTTACACGAGCGGACGAGAATACACAAAAAACCGACACTTCTCCTCAGTAGGTCAACTGCCCTCAGCCCCCACACGGCGGGTGGTCATTGGCCTCGGCCTTCACAGGCATAACGCCCTTTCTTAACAAAACACCCCATCTCGGGGATCGTTCACTAATAAACTGAGCCTCATTGTTCCTTAAACAAAATTACATCGGCTCTCAATACTTCACTTCAATTCAACACACACATTCGTTTACAATATCATGATCCCGCGACGCGACACCGGTTCCTATGATACCAATACTTGTTTGATTACCATAACTACAATTTATTATTATTATTATTATTATTATTATTATTATTATTATTATTATTATTATTATTATTATTGGGTTCATCATTACACCATCTCCCTACACGACTTACCTGGAAATTAGACCATACTGCGTGATCATAATTAACTTCCTCTTAATGACGGTGTAATTAATCCATATCTAAATCGTGATTTCTGATAAATCGTCACACGGTAATACAATTATGAATTAAATATTCCTCAATTTGCACTTAAATTGTGATAAGCCTGCCAATTAAAATCGTACACTTCCTATCTAAATATATGTCAGTGGAGGCCTGGGATGTCAGTTCCGAAGTCATATCTCGTAGCTCTGGGTGCTCACGGAATAAAATTACACTATTTACCAGCCATGCAATATCCTCGCTGGACTAACTACAACCTAACTTGAATTACTCTGAATTACTAAAAATTAGTCTCCTGACGCATCAATAATTACAAGTTTTCCCAAATAAAATGATTAAGTCAATCTATTACTGCATGCAAACTTATCGTGTTACCCCTTTATTTACAATTGATTGCTCAGACGTGTTACTAATTAAATAAAGTAAATAGAAGCTACGTGTATCATGGTAGCACATCTACATTACTGAAGTTACAATCTTTAACATTATAGCGTCAGGTAATGATAACTGTTCCCCGCCCAATCTGATTACGTCATATTAATTATGATTTATACTCATCTCCATCTCGATGACCCGTTGTCAGCTCAGGGAGTCCATTGTGGGTTTAGTGCTGACCCATAAGCACCACAGCAGTTACTGGAGGCACCATTCTTCTTTCCAACTGGGAGTCCATTGTTCTAGGTTGACGAAACCGCTGGCAATATTCCTGAGGCACACAACACGTCACTATTTATTCCAAGATTTATTTAGTTACATTCGGTGTGAACGTCCAGCCACGATACCGGACCTCACTCCGCAATCCGCGATTCAGTATCGGATTCCGCGTACCTTTGTCACTACTCGACACAGTAGCGCCGTAGTAATAATAATAATAATATTATTACAAATTATATTTAATGTTCGCGACACGTCTCTGATCTTTAAAGTTTAGACCCTAGCATCACGTCTATCCAATCTCTGCAATATTTACGCACAGTACGCGATTTCACTTGTAAATTAAATTGAAATTCACTCAAACAAAAGATCACTGGAAGCTCGACAACACGTAGCTTCGCCGCCTGTAAGCCACAAATCCCGACTGACGCTTCTCCCCTTCTGCAGTAGTTTTTACTAGGGAGCGATACCCCTTCCACTAATTTGCGTATCGCCTATTCCCGGCGTACTCGAGGTAAAATAGTACGATTGGTCGGTGACCAGTATCTAGTTGGTGCGATTGAGACATAACCACTCAATTATCCTTCGGTGAATCTCTTTAAATTAATTAAAATATGTTCTGCTTCCCCCACCACACGGGGTGAAGTCCCGGTCTCGAGGAGCTGTCATGACACTAACCAGATGGCCCCAGTACTTTTCCACGCAGAAACAACACAGTATTCTTTCTCCTGCTGAAAGTTATCACGGAAGAGGACATTAAACACTCTAAATAAATGTCCCAGTAGCATTCATCCCTTTTAAATCGGGAGATGAGCCCCTAATTCGAGTTTTATTAATTTTCTACCTCGTCGGTAATTAAGTTGGCCAGTCCGATTCCAAGATGGCTCCTATATTCCGTTTCGAAAAAGTTAGTTTCCCCTCATTCTGTGAGCCTTGAGGAGGGATGTCTTCTCTCGAGTGATGTCACAGGGAATCCCCATTCATAACCCCTCCCGGGTCTAAGTTGGCTTGGTTTCATCTGCGGGGCCCCCGCTACACAAAGGATAATACTGCGCAGTAAGTCGCAGACAAAGAAATCTCATAAAATAATTTTAAAATACACAATTTATCTATCTCAATGGTATGAATATTAATTAGTTTCGGTATGACCTCTATTAATGATATGAATATTAATCATTTTCAGCGTTCTTTCCCTTTAATAGCATTGCGTGCGTAATTACTGAGATCGATATCAACCCAAGGTCCTTGGATCATGCCCCTGTCGGGTTCAGTATGACACCGTAAAAACTGAGTCATGTAGACAGGTGTGTAGACAATTTCAGGACACATTTTCAGGCACTTGAACTCCAAGTAGGGAGACTGTGAGATGTCTTGTTAATGTTGTTAATGTCTTGTTAATAAATTAAGAACAAGGGGATCACCAAACACTGCAATTCCTAAGCATAAAAGAGGGGTTTTAAGGGGGGCAAATCACCAAAATTAGCACATCATTTGAACTCTCAGAACAGCAAAAAAATTACTATCACTTACTGCATAGCAAATGGGTGTTTCAAATATCTCAGTCCATACAGCTACCAACCTTTTACATTTCAAAACTTAGAGTAAACTATCGTCCATGAATTTACGACCCCTTGATGACTGTAATCGAGTCACTCTTTGTAATTGGATTTTACAAAACATTCCGGCTCACAAGGAATTCATGATGATGATAATGATTGTTGATGGCATTGTTCATCCACTTTTTTTTTTTTTTTACGAGGCATGGTTTCATCAAAGTGGTCATGTTGCTTCACAAAAAATACATACCAGTACTGGAGCACTGAAAATCCCTAGTTAATTCATGAAATTCCATTGCATGATGCCAAAGCTGGCATATGATGAGCTTTAACACCACAATGAATAACAGGGCCTATATATGTTAACAATAGGTAAATTCAGAGGGATACCACAGAAATATACTCGCACCCTTTTTTTAATTGTTGTCCAAGACAAAATTGATATTTCCAACAATATTTTTGCCACAGCCCATACTGCTGCTGATTCCAAGGATGATATAATGGAGTTTTTTCAGGACAGGATCATTTTTAAAAGGGTTATCCACCCTCCCCCTCCCTCCCTCATTATTCTGACGTTTATTTTTTTATTTTTTATTTTTTTGCTAGGGGCTTTACGTCGCACCGACACAGATAGGTCTTATGGCGACGATGGAATAGGAAAGGCCTAGGATTTGGAAGGAAGCGGCCGTGGCCTTAATTAAGGTACAGCCCCAGCATTTGCCTGGTGTGAAAATGGGAAACCACGGAAAACCATTTTCAGGGCTGCCGATAGTGGGATTCGAACCTACTATCTCCCGGATGCAAGCTCACAGCCGCGCGCCTCTACGCGCACGGCCAACTCGCCCGGTCTGACGTTTATTTAGGAGGAAACTAAAATAAGTAAAGTGTACAGGAATAATCCTCACACTGAAGAAATACTTAAAAATAATATACGGTAACAACAGAAATCAGGAGAATTAAGGAAGCAGGAGTGTGTGAATAGAAATTTCATCAAGAGATACCAGCAATGTGTGAATGAAGGACACCATTTTCAACATCGCCTGTGACAAGGTTAGTACTTAATATAGTGCATGCTATTATTACCCAAACATAATAAATCCCCATGCTAGTGTAGTGTTTCAGTCACAGCCCATCCATCACACATGCGATCGTCCAGCCACGACCAAAATAAATACACTGTTCTAGGCAATACATTTTTTATGCCATACTTAGCAAATTTGTTTTCAATACATAACCTAAATGCACAAAGGCCATGAAAAGCTTCCAGCATCTCATCTGCTGTTGGATATTTCCCAATCTGATAATTAGACAATGTGAAATGAAATCTTCAAATAATTTCCTAACATTTGCCAGTGTCAGTTGCCTTCTGCAAGTTTCAGTCATTTGTGGTGTAAAATCTCAGAGCACGAAGTAATAGATAGAATCTCATCATTGATACCATACTCAAAAACATGAATCATTCCTTCATCAAGCCATAGCCCCTGTATATTGATATGATGAGTCTTCTTTAAATCAGCCTTATACAGAAGACCCAGTAATTCAGACATCTCTTCAAAGTTTGTGTTGCTACAATCTTTTTCCCTATCCTAGTTTCCATCTATTTTCCTAAGTATGTTTGCGTTGTACACAATATTCATCTGTAGAAAATTAATAACAGCTTATAATAGTTCTTGCATCTCTTGCCAACCCTTTTACATGTGCATAGAGGTGGTGCAAACGTTGAAACTCGCACCTCCAAGCTTTTTCTCGAGTTGGATGAAGTTTAAATGCGTTCAAAATGGTGGCCAAAGTTCTTCTCTTGCACACGGCCGAGTGTAACCTCCAAATAATGCACGGTCGAAGAGTGCGACCACAAAACAATGTTTAATAACCCAATGGTCTGAAACAGAAGGCTTCGACTAACATTTGTTTTAGAAAGAGTGTGTACTGCAATAATATGCTGATAATTTTATGAGCCCCAATGCAAATGTTTTCATATTTTGTTTTTGATACCTTTCGATACACTTGTTATTTTATGAACCCCAGTGGAAAGATTTTCATAATTGTTTTCTCATGTTTTCACACTTTTTAATAGTCTCCTTTCATTCTTTAGAAATGGTATGATATAGCCATCACTGTACCCAGACATATACGATGTAAATGCACTCGCATATCAAGTGTTTAGATATCCTTGTTGAATAATTTATATTTGTGTATTCAATAGCATGTTTTCTCGCTTAACACAATCTCTTTCCTTGTTCTGACGCTGTTTGCCAAGATGTACTTCTTCTTTAATAATCATCACCACCACCACCTTTCCTTGTCCTGCAGAAACGTCTTAACAAGGTTTTAATGGGGTTTTTTCTTCCTAATTTAGCCTCATATCCTATGGCTACGAAACAAAACATTGTACATACTTCTGATAGGCATTCAAGAACGGAATAAAGATCTCGCATACACAAGAGTACTTGAGAAGTACAGCTTACTTTGATTCTGTAGCAATGTTCATTCAACTAATCTCTTTCCTTGACTCATTTTCATACAAGGAAACCATACATCATACACGCAGTCACTACTTCTCAATAACTGAAATATTTTGAGAATGAACACTCAGCTAAATGTTTAGATATTTTATGAATAAAAGGAACTACCAACAACAATTCTCCAGAAAACCGCATATGGGGAGTGACTGCATGATCTAAGAAATGCTCATAGTAGCGCAGAGTCTTAAAGAGAGACAAATAATTTCCAAAATGTAATGGGATATAGGGAAAGGATAGAAAGTCGGCTAGAAAGAATAAAAACTAGGCTTAGAACTTCAGGAATGTAGCAACAATCATATTTTTGGGGAAGCTGTGAACAAAATGCTCACATGCGACCAATCGTGGGTTAAACAGAAAACAGCTGGGATTTTTTCATCTACAAGAATTATCATCAAAAAGTATGATAACAAGTATAAAGTATAGCTTTATTATTCATGCTATCATAAAGAAATGAAGTATCAAGCTAGTCAAATACAATACATAAAAGACAGTAAATATATAACAAATATTACTTTCATATAGTTTCACAGTAAAAGATGGTAATAAATATATCATTTTGAACACCATGGTTTAAACAAAAACATCTGTTGATGTCACATAAATAAAAATGATTATACCCCATGAATAGTTAATGGCATGTAACCTCTGATCTTAATCTTATTTGAAACAAACCTGACTAGTGCTGCATATTTATGTGATTAAAATTAACTTAAATGTAATGCATTACTAACCTCTTCTCAAAAATAGTCATAAATACTGGAGAAATCTCGCAAATCTACAAATAAAATACCAGTACAGTATTGATAACATATAGTCCATATAAACAAATGAATGAAATCTCTGAATTGCTAATTCCAATGCAATCATAGGTTCAAGGTCAGCACCATTGACCTACGCAATGCCTCCTTAGAGTCACGGGTAACTGTATTTTGTAACTGAATTCTCTGCACAGAATGAAGGTATACATGTAACTACTAGTGATTAGAACAATTCACTTGAGTTAAATTCAGAAGTATTATAAGCAACAGTAAAGAACTTATTTATGAAGAAGTTCCATATTGTAATATTAATTTTGGCCATTGGCACTGCGGTGTGGGTCGTGTAGTTGTGAACTTGCATTCGGGAGAGAGTGGGTTTGAACCCCACTGTCGGCAGCCTTGAAGATGGCTTTCCGTGGTTTCCCATTTCCAGACCAGGCAAATGCTGGGGCTGTACCTTAATTAAAGCCACAGTCTCTTCCTTCCCACTCCTAGCCCTTTCCTATCTCAGCATCGCTTAAGACCTGTATGTGTCGGCGCAACATAAGGCAAATTTTAATTCTTTTAAAAAATATTTCTGTCACTCATGTGCAGTATAACAAACCTTAAAAGACAATCGACTAGCTACTTTCAACTAGTTTTCTCAAAAATTTAAGTATACAATTTTCTTTGAACTAATAATTTACTGAAATACTGCATATGAAAAGCACCCTCCTAAAGCTAAAGTGAGGAATCAGGGGATCCCCAAATGTACCATAGATAAAAAATTTCCTGTATCTGATTTCTGCATCTATGAAGTTTTAAAAAGGCAAGGATGCAAAACAACAAGTTTTACTATTAGAACTGCATAATTTCTTTTTTCCTAGTGTTTTTTTTTTTAATTGGCTTTATGTTGCATGGACACAGGTAGGTCTTATGGCAACGACGTAGTGGTTTAAACGTCACACTAAATTAGATAGGCTTTTAGAGACAATGGCATAAGAAAGGGATGGAAATGGCCTTGGCTATAATTAAGGTATAGTATATTATGAAAAATGGGAAACCAGAGCTGCCAATGGTGGGAATTGAACACACTGTCTCCCGAATATGCATGATCTAATATTTTGTATCTCTTTCACTTATTGCCTAGGTAACCCACTCTTCCTTTCTACATTTCTGTTATCCATTTAGATTATTGGAGGAGGGGTATTTATTCTGGTGAAGGAAACTTACTGTTCGCATGAATGGTTTACTGATGAAAGGGATGAAATATTAGGGATAAAATTAGTTTGTGATAATATGAAGGAGGTGGGAATTATAGGAACATATAGGCCTGGAAGAGAGGAAAGAGATATGGAAATATTTGAGAAAATAATAGATTATACTCATAAAAACAATAATGATACGGTAATAATTGGGGGAGATCTAAACTTGCCTGAAGTTGAATGGAATGGAGCTGCAAGTGAAGCCCATGAACAGAAACTGGCAAATAAGTTAATTTGGGAGGGAGGATTTACACAGGTAGTACAAGAACCAACTCGTCTCAATAACTTGCTAGATGTATTCTTGGTTAAACCATGGGAAATATTTGATAAAACTGAGGTAATTGAAGGAATAGGTGACCATAAGGCTGTAATAATGGATGTAGGACTCGTACCAAAAATGCTTAATAAGAGGGTCACAAAAGACAAGAAATTATACAGAAAAACTAAAGTTGATGAATTTGGGACTTACCTTAAATCACAATTCAGTTGTTGGATAAGTGAAGGGAATAATGTGGATACACTTTGGGCTAAATTTAAAGGAATAATTTGGGAAGGAGAGAAGAGATTTGTACCTGTTAAGAAGGGTAAAATGACCTCAGACCCTGTTTATTATACAAGGGAAATAAGAAAATTAAAAAGAAAATGTAGAATAGTAAACAGGAAAATCAAAGAAGGTAGGGAGAATAGAGAAACTAGAAAACAACTAATGAGGGAACTGAATAGAGTGAAAAAGGAAGCAAAAGAGAATTATATGAATGGCATTCTTCAAGAGGGTAATGACCACAAAGGGAAATGGAAAAAGCTGTATTCATATATTAGGAATCAGAAAGGAAAAGGAATCCAAATTCCTACAATGGTGGGAGAAGGGGGTGAACACTATTTAACAGATACTGAGAAAGCAAACCTCTTTAGTAGGGAATTCCGAGATTCAGTAGAAGATTGTCAGGACTTGGAAACCGTAACAGAAGATAGAGAGGGAGAGACACAGAGGGAAACAAGAAGCTTCACATTCACAAATGAAGATATTTTCAGAGAAATCCAACTGCTTCAGCAAGGAAAAGCAGCAGGAAGTGATCAAATTACTGGGGAGGTATTAAAGACAATGGGGTGGTATATAGTGCCTTATTTAAAATTTCTCTTTGACTATGTCATAAATAATAGTGTGATACCAAAGGAATGGAAGGAATCTATAATAATACCAATTTATAAAGGAAAGGGTGATAAAAGGAAACCAGAGAACTACAGACCAATCAGCCTGACCAGTATAGTTTGTAAAATACTGGAGAGTTTAATAGCAAAGTACATCAGAGGGATATGTGATGATAAAAATTGGTTCATGAGGAGCCAGTATGGATTTAGAAAGAAATTTTCTTGCGAGGCACAACTGGTGGGATTTCAGCAGGACATATCAGATCAGTTAGATTCAGGAGGCCAGTTAGATTGCATAGCCATTGATCTTTCCAAAGCCTTTGATAGAGTGGAACATGGAATATTATTAAAGAAATTGGAGGGAATAGGATTGGACGTAAGGGTTATACGTTGGATAAGAACATTTCTAAATTCAAGGGTTCAGAAAGTCAAAGTAGGAAATAATATATCACAGGAAGAGAAAGTCTGGAAGGGAATTGCACAGGGTAGTATAATCGGTCCGTTACTTTTCTTAATATACGCAAATGACTTAGGGAACAATATAACATCGAAAATAAGATTGTATGCAGATGACATAATTGTTTATAGGGAAATAAATAACATTGAGGATTGTTCAGAATTACAAAGGGACCTTGACAGTATCCAGGAATGGGTTGAAGAAAATAATATGAAGATTAATGGAGCCAAATCAACTGTTACAACTTTTACAAACAGGAATATGCAAACAGTGTTTGGGATCCTCACCAAGAAAACCTAATAAAAGAACTAGATGGTGTGCAGAGGAAAGCAGCAAGGTTTGTAACAGGGGATTTCAGGAGAAAGAGTAGTGTATCGGAAATGTTAAAGGAACTTGGGTGGGAAACTTTAAGTAAGAGAAGGGAGAAAAGTAGACTTATAGGATTATATAGAGCCTATACAGGAGAAGAAGCATGGGGAGATATCCGTGAAAGGCTTCGGTTGGAAAATAATTATATTGGTAGAACTGACCACAAGTACAAAATTAGAAGAAATTTTAGCAGAAGCGATTGGGGTAAATTTTCTTTCATTGGGAAGGGCGTGAAGGAGTGGAACAGTTTACCAGGGGTAGTGTTTGATCCTTTTCCAAAATCTGTACAGATATTCAAGAAGAGAATAAACAACAACAGAGATAATAAATTAAATGTTAGAGGGCATTCGACCAGTGCAGGATATTGTAAATAATAAATGTGTGTGATTAAATTAATTCCATCCCCTGGTCTAAGGAGTTTGGACAGCCCAAGTAGGGGACTGCCTGTAGGGGTGAAGTACAGTGGGGACTTCGAGGGCCCTGGGACCGCTACGGTAGCTGTGAAGGCCCTTCAGGAACTCTGAAAAGTGGTGGCAAAAGGGGCTCTGGTTAAGACGCAGCAGGTCGTTATGCTACTTAGGTTCCAAAATGGGTAAAATATAAATATGTAAATAAATTCAATGTTAATTTTAATCTTATACCAGTTGTATAGTATTATTAGAAGTAATTTCACATACCGTACTGTATATGAGTTGACTATGTTTGTAAGATATTATAAGTAGAATTTTGTAAACAATATAAATTTATTAAGGATGAGCTGTGTGTTTAATAGAAAACATTGTTAGCGTAAATTGTATAATATTGTATTATAGGAAAAATTTTCTTCTCTTGATAATTTAATATTTAGTGCTTGACAATAATGTATTTTAGTGTACCATTTGCCACCGAGGTAGACACCTCATTTGCAAATAAAGAGATTTTGATTTGATTTGATTTGATTTGATATTGCTTATATTGTCCCATTCTACAGATTCTAGCATTATTGCAAGGCCAAGGCTTTGCCTTTGTTCGATGATCATAATAATTGTGCTAATGATTCATACAAACATAATATTTCAGAATTCCCTATATACATACTTCATTTGCACAAAATCCTCCCTTGATTGATATATTATATATATAGTGTACAGAAAGATAGGAAGATGAACATGTGTTCCTTTTCTATAAATGACTTGATTTGTTCCTCTGATAGGAAGATGAACATGTGTTCAGTTTCTAAATATGACTTGATTTCTTCCTCTCCGTTACTTTAGAATGGCTACTATATGTACTGTATTTACCCACGTAATTTTCCCATTTTTTAGTCATTTCAATCACAAAAAATGTGGCCAGAGAAAAAAAATTATGCAAATCTAATTTTGAGTCTAAAATACTGATGGAATTCCACTACAATTTTGGTATGGCCTCTTTCCAAGAGAAAGGTTATTCCTCTTCATAAAATAATATACACAGCCACGCACTGCTTGCTTTGAACTATGAGATTCCAACATTGCTTTCATCTGCAATATCTATTTCACGTGAAACTGAATAAATGTCATTTCTTAATCCAGTTGCAACAGTTAGTTTTCAATTTCTGGATGCTGACCTTATTTTGGGCCCCAGAAATGATAAAGATGTCTTCTTGGCACACTGCACTATTCTCTTTGTTTACAACAACAGTGAACATGTGATGGCTCAACACAAAACTCACATGCTGTAGCATGACTGCTGAATTTTTTTGCAAACACAATCTCGGAAACAGTACATTGTAACTCCCACTTTCCTTACCCATCACTAATCACAATTCACTTATATATGTAAAAATAATTAGCAGCGAGACTGGTATATGTTATGACCAAGTGCGCTTCTCTCATGTGGTTACTACAAGCATACTATCATAGATCAACACTCTGCGTAGCTTGCCGAGCGGTCCTGTTACTGCAATACTGCTGCTAGCGCTTCACATTCACCACATACAAACTGTTGGTAGCCATTGAAACAATAGGGATATGGGTAGACGGATATTTCTAAAGGTAACCATTTTTACAGAAATGAACATAATATTATAATAATAATAATAATAATAATAATAATAATAATAATAATAATAATAATAATAATAATAATAATCTGTTCACCTTGGCAAGACCGTATGTTAAGTAACTCCGATCTATGCATTAAATTATGCAGGTTCCAGAATGCACCGGCTACACAATGTATTTTTAACGTACTTGCCTCTGTTGTATGGTCTTTATGTAGACTGTCATGCATTTTTTGAAGAAATTAAGCATTTTGAAAAATCATTTAAAGAATTGAGCACGACATCAAAAGCAATCATTTCGTCATTGTCAGATGACATCGTGAACAGAAATAACAGAGAAAGTGGTGGATATATTGAATAATTGGATGCCGTTATGCTTCATTAGATTGATGTTGTATAACCTCAACATATTTCATCAATGTTTCAAGACATACCAATACTGTTCTATTAGGCGTTGGTGTTTTCAAGTTACATTTAATGTTCTTTTCCATTCATAATTTAAAGCTGAAGATGACCCAGTACAAAGGTTGAAACTTGTCCCAATGTAATAAATAATATTAACATATTATATATAGTACTCAATAGGTGGACCTTCTCCCCCTTGTTGATTGTGGTCTAATGATATAAACTAGAACGTCGCATAGTCTACTGATGCAGTTTACAGTTGAACTCTTTTCCATTATGTCGCTTAGGTTTTCAGTTAACCGACATCTAAAGTTCTCTTGCAACACAGTGGAGACTTTTTACAAGTAGTTTAATCTTTCCTCTACATGAAAACAGTAAAATATTTATTTTCTTAAAACGGCAGTTAGTCTATTGATGCATAACGGCATTCAAGTGGTGATCAACCCAGTTCCCTGATACGTTACCTAACGCTTGGCTCTAAAAGTTGAGTCCCTTACTAGAGAATCATGGGGCGATACATTTGTCTGCACATTTGTCTGCACTGTGTCCTTGAGGACAGCTTTGTATTTCTGTACTGTACAATAACTTCTGTATTGTCTAGCCACGTCATATTACACACCATTAGGTGCATATTTCTTTAAATGGACCAATGGTATGTTTAAAACACCTCTTTAGCCATAGCCTAAATGTTTTCACAACCTCACATTTCGCCAAAAAAAAAGTTTAAAAAAATACACTGATGACAGGAAAATTATACAAATCCCACCCCCCCTGCCCCTCAGATTTTCATTTTCAAAATTAAGGGTGAAAAAATGATGTGGGTAAATATGGTTATTATAATGTTATTACTGTTACTTCTGGCTCGGTGAGGAAATCAACAGGAAACTACCTCAATCCTCATTTGCCTAGAATGCCTCTTCAATGATGCTTAGGCCATCTATAACAGCTGATGATGGAGCTGTTGAAGACCAAACCAGCCTTCAGGCTGAATACTCAACAAACAACAACATAATTTAACTGGTATAAAATGAAGTGTGTTTCCTTTTCTTTTCTTTTTCTCTAAATATATCCTAATACAATTTCATAACAGCAAAACTATAATACCAAAATTCTTCATGAAGTATAGTCATAAGTCACTTTAAATACATCATTTTCTGGATCTGACCAAATTGCATTTTTTAACCTTATCTCTAATAAAGAACAAAGTACAAATTTTGCAATCTTAGCTCTCAAAGTGCATAATGACATCAGTTTTCTCTTTATCTCATAAGGCCAGTATTGTACATAGAAAGAAAAAAAAGTACACAGAAAGTGATATTCTAATAACCCAAAATCAACAGATATTCTATAAAGAACATAATTACCACTGATAGCTATCTAACAATAAAACACATAAGAAAAAATAAGGAACAAAGACTTTTTGTTTCTTTTTGCTAGTGGTTTAACGTCGCACTAACACATCAAAGGTTTTTGGTGAAGCAGGACAGGAAAGTGATAGGATTAGAAAGGTACTGGTCGAGGCCTTATTAAGGTACATCCCCAGCATTTGTTGGTGTAAAAATAGGAAAGAAAAATAATACATCAGTCTTACTTGCATGGACATTTTTACCTTTGGCATGATATCTTATCAAAGTATATACTTATAAAAAATATTTTTAAAATGTTGTTATAAACTAAAAGAACTCAAATATGAGAGGCCTATGGAAAGTTATAAAAGTTCAGTAAACAAACAACAGTATTTGCATGAAATCTTCAATTTAAAATACAAATTTATATATGAATATCCAATCATTCACATGAAGTTACCAACAATTAAAGAGAACTGAAAGTGATACGGTAATAGATAACTGAAACCGTTATGGGTATTACAGTAGAAAATGATCCAGTAGAAAGGTAAAAATTAAAACATGAGTGATATCATCATTTACATACACAATAAGTTCCTGACATCTTTCTTCAGTTCCAATAATTTGTTTCAGTAACTCTGAAGGGACATATATTTTTCTATAATACAGTATTAAATTCCAATATTTTATGACCTTTGCATTCTTTTAGCATTTACCAGAAAAAGAAACTTCTCAGAACATCTACAGAGAATTAAAAAGGTATTCATAAATCCTCCTCACTCTCCAAGAGGTCACCTCTTGTGAGCACGGAATAGCAAACATGAGGTCCCAGTGGAGTCTTGTGTCAAACTTCTCTCTTCCATCCAACCTTCCATGGATATTAGTTATTTTAGATTCAACGACCTAGATATTAGGTCTTCCCATCAATAGTTACTCTCTTCCCATCCAAAAATACCCAGCTTCCAATGGTCTAGGAAGTCTAGAATTCTCCCATCTTTCTATGGTTAACATATTCTCAAATCTGAAAATGCTAACATATTGCTTTAACCAACGAACTCCGGTACCAACTTCATCATTTATATCATACTGCAGCTCTTGCATATTTAAAACAGACCTCATTTTCTTTAACAAATTCTTCTTACTACACAAACTGTCAAAATTGCAAACAAATGTCAAATTAAATTTCACTATAGCATATAATTTCACAGAATCTATGGTAATTCTATATCTTTCCTTGGTCTACTGAGCTGGTATTAGAAAAAATAGCCTTTCAACACTCGTATAAGACTGATATTGAGTAATTTTCATAATCTTTGCATATTATTCTGCACTTTCATGAAGTTTTATACAACAGCACCATTTTTCTTGTTTTGACTCTGCTTCCCTACTGTATGGTGTGATAATACTCGCAGATTTAAAAATCGACTTTTGGAAATTAGAAATTCAATTGTCATTTGCACCAGTGTATAGCCAACATTAGCGTTATTCATTCATATTACAGTAGAAATCCAACATGTATTACATAATATTGCACAATAGTACAGAAAGTAGATCGCAAGGGAGTTTGGAGCAGCGATAGCCTGGTACCATATCATGCTGCTGAATGAAGGAGGACATCACAGAAGCTGAGGAATGGTTTAAGATGGGGATTCCAAGTGAGGCAGTTAAAACTGGATCACCTAAGTTTCAGAACAAGGGAGAGAGGAGAAATTTCCTTAGCCATGCCTCCAACAAGACTTAGTTTACTGATGCCAACATTGAAATATATCCCAACATTAATATTATTTTGAAATTCTGACATATCTTACAACTGTGAAAGTCCCTAATGGGAACAGTTTAATTTTATACCCAGTTTAATGCAATCTTTGATAATAAATTAGCCATTGTGAAACTATGCAAAATTGCGAGTAGAATGTCTCCAAAGAAAATAGATGCTAGCCTTGTCCCAGAAAAGCAGAAACAGGAAATTACCAGATCAGGAAAGGACGTGATGGCTCTATTCAAATAATGATCACCACAGCACAGTGCAACAAATCCAAAGTCCAGTTAGTGCAGGGCCGTAGACAGTATGGTAGCGACTTCAACGTTCTTTGAAGAATTTCTTTGTTCACTGCCGGAGGTAGACCTTCACATGCCCTGATGAAGGCCAATGTACTTTGATGGAAAGCTCGGCTTTGTTAAATATTGCGCCGTACCAGAGCCACGAATTAGTGATCCAGGCAAATACATTTAAAATGTAATTCAACATGTTCTGTATTTACCGTGCGCGGATATGAGAGGGAGACGCTTGAGGACTGATGCTAAGGAAATTTCCAAGCAAGGAGCAACTGTGATGATGATAATTGTGGGATGGAAACAGAAGAGGGTAGATCTTGAGTGTGTACCGCATGATAATGCCATGGGGATGAAAATCACAGAGAGCCAACACCCCGGACAGAAATATATACACATAGCCAGCCTAGCAGGACGAAAAAGTGAAGTTTAAATTTGCACCTCGATTTACACTGTAATTAGGACAACAAATGACGCTGTATGCCTCTTCAGAATTTAGAATAAAAATTGACCAGAAGGGATGTGCTATATATTCCTGAGTAATGTAAATTACACAGTTGTGATACTATCACATAAAGGAAGCGTCTCCATGCAATACAGAGAACAGGTGGCCTGCTACAGGAATTTCCCCAATTGCTTCAAATGCAGGAATGATGCTTTGGGCGATTGCAAGAATTTTACGACCGAATTAATTTCTGCATACAATCAAGACTCATGAGATCATCTCAGCTACCGCTTGAATGCACTGCTTCACTGATATTCATGATATCAGTGGAATAAATTGATATCCTCCCTGGGAGGTTTCTAGGGTCAGCCATCTTGTGTCAGTTTTAAATAAATAGGACAGACAAACCGCACCCAGGTCAATCAGGGGATAGTCACAAGGCTTGCTCCACACGACTCATCGCAAAAGTCAGTCTCTTTGTCCGGTGTTAATCTGAGACAATAAGCAGAAATACTGTGGTTAGATATATAAAGTCTTACTCAGAAACAGTTCATGACGTATTTGTTTGATAGCACCTGAATTTAGAAAAATTCCTTTGACATTTAGAGACGGATTTGTGATTATTATTCTCAGTGAAAGTCTGAATGCCAGTGGGAGAAACAGTGCCAACCATATTGTACCAGTAACGCCGCTACGAGAGAAGTCCAAAGTATGTTTATTGAACTTCGCGCGAGGTGGAAGGTGTGCAACCTGCCGAACTCAATGACGTACGCAGCGAGTGACGTGACCTCCTTGAGCACGCTATATGTGACCATATATGGTAATGTCCTACCTTACCCGCAAAAGTCTATTTTGCGCTAAACTATCGCTATTTCGACACTGCCATCATAAAAACCATTACTATGGACGCAATCTGTCAAGATTTCAGGGAAATCCACCGAATATTTTAGAAGATATAAGGGTAGATAATACCCAGGTTCTAGACACTTCCACGCGAACGGGTATAAAAGGAGGACCACCCGACCTATGAATTCAGTATCTGTCGCTCCACCGTCTCCGCGACACGGGTGACAGGAAGAGCATTGTGTGTGCTGAACTTATAGTTGAAAAGTCTTCGAAATCCAAGAGCTGGAACTTCGTTATTTTCTCAAGGTGTTGTGTTGGGACTGTCATATTCTTCGAGTGTCACATTGGACTTTGTCATTTTCTTGAAGTGCCACGTTGGGACTTGGTTATCCGAGGATGATTGAAAGAACTTAGGATTTTCATGAGTGTTGTGTACCATGTTGGAACATATGTTTCGAACTTATTCGAACTTGTATTTTCGTGAACATAGAAATTTTCCGAACGTGTAGGTTGAACTTGTGTCCTACCAACATAAACTTTCGTGTGAACGATATGACTTTTTTTTCCAAGTGCCCCTCGAATTTACGTTCTGTGAAGAATTTTGAAACTTAGGGACGTTCAAACATTACGTTTAATTGTAAAAATATTCAATACTCTCCAAGTGCTGCATCGGGACTTGTGTTTAGATTCTTATCCTCATTAAAGACTGTGATAACTCAGAATACGCATGTCACGTTCCCAGAAAGCATAGAACTTTCCAGCATTTTGAGTGAATCCATAATTTATGAAATTAGACTTTTGTTTCAAATATCATTATTCGCTTTGCCTACTGACGGAACAGTTTCAGAGTGTTATTTCATTATTCAGTTCATTGCCAATGTGCCAATGTGTTCTAAATCTTCAGAAACTATGTGTTAAGAACTGTGGTGACTGTAATCCTACAGAACATCCTGATTTACTGTAAGCTTTTCAAAATCATCCTGTTCTCTGAGTGATTATTGCAGGACGTTTCAATTCAATGTTAAGAGTGTAGTAACAATCATTGAAAGGTTGCATCTGTTTAAGCAGTGCCATGAATGAGTGGAGTACCGTGCAGAAAACTCACATATGAATCACATCTCAAATCGAACTCTGAACGTGTGCATCCAGAACTTTGGGACATTCCAGAACTTCGAGACATTCCAGAACTTCAAGAAATTCTAGAACTTCTCATCCAAGCAGGTGTGGTCCCCGCCCAGGCCGTATCCGGCACCATCTCAGGACTCGGAGTTGCTAACCAACCACAACACCTCCATGCTGCTGTACGAAGGTGATATCAACTTGCTTTCAATAATCAATAAATTCAGATTATTAAAAAAAAAATCTCTAAGATTGATAACTATACCCCTCTCTGTACCAACTCCAATGATAAAGCCACTCCCTAGATAAAATCCATGCTCATTAATTTAATATCAAGCGCCTCAAAGACATAAAACACTTTTCCGGGTACAATATCACAGAAAGGAGTTAAGTGTGGGCTAGCTCACTATCGAAAGATATATAAATAGCTTTTTTTAACAGTAATCCACGCCGAAACCCAGGCAATCGGGCTTAAATTCAGTGCGGGACAATAGCCTTGATATCACTGTAGAGTGTGATTTGAAGTTACGTGAACATGTGGCTAATATTCTGTGTTGATGCAACAGCTTTCTTCAGTGGAGAACGAGATTCTAACCATGGACCAGCAAACAGCGACTCAGTTCTGGACCAGTGATATTCCAAGGACGATCACCGCTGTGATAGAATTTTAAGTCTTTGCAGCATGGGCCTTCCCGAGGCTTGAATGGAAAACACAATGCAGTAAACAGGTAAGTGCATAATTCCATTAGAAGTAATTATGAATGTGTAGCTTCGAACTTATTCGAACTTGTATTTTCATGAACATAGAAATTTTCCGAACGTGTATGTATATTTATTCTATTTAGGGATTTAGTATAGGAAGCTTTTGAGTGAGTTTAGTTAAATTTAGCAAGAAATCATGAAGGGATCTTTGCAATTATTGAACTTTAATTATTAGTTCACAATCATCATGAAGTTCAATTTTTGGGAACGTATTAGATGTAAAGTTCCAGAATATGAATTTTTTTTATTTTGTGAGTGCATTAGTTTAAAGATTAAGATGCATGTAAATAGAGCCTAATTAATGTAGGTCTTTGAAGCATGTTGGTTGGATCAGGAATGCACTCGATTTTAAAAAAATGTAAATTAGTAGGAGTTTTGTAGCATAAAGTCTATGGCTGTAGATTTGCTGTATGGTGTACTATGAGCGATGCTTTCCGTAAGGAAGCACTTTCATATTCATTTCCTCTTCTTCCCTGAATTTTAAAGAAGTATATTTTAAAAATATGACAGGTCATTTGAGTTTAAGAGAGTTGTTTTACCTTGGACGCGATCAGGTCATGAAACCCGGTCTATATTTCTTGAGACTGTGTCAGCAGGAATTGGATAGCGAGAAAATCCCTTTTAACAATATGATTATTACAAGTTGTGATTTGCTTATCCTGCCAAAGGTATTGGCAACAACATTTGTGTGAGACGGGATTTCAGAGATTATGTTCTCAATAGAACGAGACGTTTTAAGTATTGTATGAGGTTTTCATAGCCCGCCCCGTGGTGTAGGGGTAGCGTGCCTGCCTCTTACCCGGAGGCCCGGGTTCGATTCTTGGCCAGATCAGGGATTTTTACCTGGACCTGAGGGCTGGTTCGAGGTCCACGCAGCCTACGTGATTAGAATTGAGGAGCTATCTGATGGTGAAATAGCGGCCCCGGTCTAGACAGCCAAGAATAACAGCCAAGAGGATTTGTCGTGCTGACCACACAACACCTCGTAATCTGCAGGCCTTCGGGCTGAGCAGCGGTCGCTTGGTACGCCAAGGCCCTTCGAGGGCTGTAGTGCCATGGGGTTTGGTTTGGTTTTATGAGGTTTTCATGCAGAGTTGATATTTAAAAGGGCTTTTTGTGGTGAAGGACTGCACCAGCATTTCATAGGGCAGACCATGTCTGTTATGTGTCAACCCTCAACTGTCAGTGTTAATGAATGGCCTTTAGGAGAATGATGACTGGAGTGAGAGAAAGGAAACACATTTGACCAAGTCTGTACTGTATTTAGATTCCACAAGGAAGGTTTAAATCTTTTTAAGATTTGTTTTAAATACCAGGAAATAGTTTGGCCATTAGGCCAGGCAATTAATTAATGAATGAATGTAGGTGGTAGGAACCCCTTTCTTAAATAAAGTATTTAGGGGTTTTCTTTTCAGTGACCCACCATAATGGCCGAAGATCTATGATTCGAATCCCAGCAAAACCAACACGAATTTGACCGAGATTTTCCTTGACCTAGACAGAAATGTACACACAGCCAGTGGTTGATTTTGTATTGTTTAATTGTTTTGTTGTTTATTGTTTGCTGATATGTGTGGTTTTGTTTTGAGTAAGTTTTGGCTTTAGTCACGTAATGATTCTGGGTTCGTATTTTCTCAGGCGCAAGTATTGGATCATTACATTTAAGTGTATAACTTTTTTTTTTTTTTTTTTTTTTTAATGTGTAAATGGTAGGTGGGCATTAACCACTCAAACAGCTTCAATTATTATTCTTGTTTAGTTTTAACTTTGTTCCCAGTGTCGAAGGGAATGTAATATAGGGTTCACTGACGCATTTGTAATTACAATACTTTACTGCATCATTAATGGGGGTGTAGTTGTCTGAAGAAAATTCAAAATCATTTCGTCATGTGAATTTTTTTTAACTTTGGAGGGCCACGTACTCCAAAATATGGTCCTAATGACCTATGTAATCATATGTATCAATTTATGTTACAGTTCTTCTATTTGTCATCAAGGCTATTAAATATTAGTTTGCTCATATTGGGAGAATTTCATTTGCCATGGCATAGAGCGTCCTGAATATTCCTCCACACCCTTAAGCCTGTAAGCTAGATATAAGTTTCTAGACTCAAATAAACCACCCCAAGAGTGCCGGTAATCAAGATCAAGGGTGCAGAGAAGTGTGCGTTCGAATCCTGCACCGGCCTTGGGCATTGCCACATCTGTTGTCAAGGATACTTGGCTTTAGCTTTCGGTAGTGGCCAGAAAAGGTTCAATATCTATGTCTGTGAAAATTTCATTTTGGAGCAGAATAGAGCATGCCTATTTCCTCCAGCCCTTTAAGCTTGTAAGTTAGACATTAGTTTCCTTACATCAAACTGAACGCAACCCTGAGGAAGCCAGATGATAACAGGGTATGGAGACTGATTTACAGAGTGGGCACGGGATTACAGCCCAGTACAAGTACTACGACCCGAAAGATCAGAGAGGTTAATTTCCACATGAGTGATAATGTGGTGGCATTTTAATTATTCCCAATTAAATGGAGCTAAATGGAGTTAATAATAATAATAATAATAATAATAATAATAATAATGGTGGTGGTGGTTGCCAAGAGTCAGGCTATTTTTACGCCAACAAGTTACCCTTCCCTCTCAAGCAAAGGTCCCTAAAACCTTGTGATTAAGACCATGACTGGTGAATGACAGAATTGTGTGATGCTTCAGAGACACCTTCATAGAATTTTATGTGTTGAATTAAGTGTGCAAATAGTAAGATAAGGCTCATTTAGACGAGCTGATACTGGCATACTCGTACATCCGGATGGTTAGGTTAAGGTCCTTCCGCCGAATCCCCTCTTGTTAACGATAGCATTTCTTGGGTAGGATTCCAGGCTACATATGTGTAAATAACGCTGAGGGTAAGTCATCTCAGGGAACATGGAGGCGACTTCAAGGTCTCTTTGCACTAGTGCCCCTGGCCCCAAATGGTCATAGGTTTAACCTATATGGGTCAGTGGTTCGATCGATACGGGTTGACGTGTCACAGTACACAGGTCACTGTTTGGCCCCATTTGGTCATTGCTACAGTCAACATGATGGTATGATGGATATTGTATGGGTTTGTCTGTTCACTTTCAGGTTCCTTTAAGAATGTATTTTTTTTTTATTTTAACAATTTGTTTTACGTCGCACCAACACAGGTCTTATGGCGTCGATGGGATAGGAAAAGTTTAGGAGTGGGAAGGAAGCGGCTGTGGCCTTAATTAAAGTACAGCGCCAGCATTTGCCTGGTGTGAAAATGGGAAACCACGGAAAACTATCTTCAGGGCTGCCAACATTGGGGCTCGAACCCACTATCTCCCGTATGCAAGCTCACAGCCATGTGCCTCTAACCGCACGGCCAACTCGCCCGGTAAATCAGGTAAATAAATTGCTCCTTTCTGCATTTCAAAAGGAAACAGTTCCATTATATTTTTCTTGTACATAATTGGTCCTGCCCATGGTGAGCAATCACGTTATCTTCCCGTTCCTATTGTGGAGTCTTCCATCTCACCCTGCTTTGCTTTATCATGGATGAACCCTTATCCTTATAAAATTTGCATGCCCCATTTACCCTGTAGTACTGCTTGAGTACCTTATTAGAATATACAGTTTGATTTCAGAGTTTTAGAAATGAACCAAACACCCCTGAGATAAATGCTAGTCTGGTACTCAGGTGCAAGCGGGTGCATCATGGCACCCAAGTTTTAAGAGCCTTATCCAAGTGCCAGAGAGCTTTATCTTAGTTCGGGTGGCATCATCTAGTGTACCTGATCATCCCATCACCATTGAGCTCCAACTTGTAAGGCTTGTTTTCTTTCTCTTTGTCATTTTAGATGGTTTTCCTTAGAGCATCATTAACATATTTTAGATGAACATTAGTTTCTGAATGGGGCTAGACTTGATAGTTAGAACACTGTAGAACACTATACTGCTCTATACTAGCAATGGTCCCCAACTCACAACGGGCTCACAATTGTTGTAGTTCCCCTGTATAAACAATAGAATTTGTTATTTATGATTTCATTAGACTCCACATTACATAACCATCCATAGGCTAATATAGGCAACATTTATTGGGAAATTCAGGATTTGGTAAACATTGTACTAGACATCAAATTCAATTATGTTACTAGGAAAATAAATGGATCTGTGTAACTTAAATTTAATTTCTTTCAAGCTAGGAGACAGTGGTGGTGGTGTTGTCGTCGTCGTTTTCCTTTGGAGTGATTTGTGATTAGATTTTCAGGCATAATAAGCATGTGAGGTCAGTCAATATGTAAGGTTTATTTTCTCACTGTGTAATTCGCCAAATGGGAGCGAACGTTTGTTTTGGAATTCACAAATTTGACCATTTTTGGCCTTATATTGGTCCGTATTGACTTGGCTCATGGAAATAAATACACCAGGTTGTTGATCGGTCCGCCCAGTCAATATTTCCATGTTTTGCTTTGGTTTGTTTATTTTTAAATTATGTAAAATGGTAATTTGTTAAGGAGTGAGTAGCTGTATGAAATGGCCTAGAGTGACCATTATAGAATTATTGTGCTACAGTATAAGTGCTGGTTGGCCCTCTTTTTATGTTATTTGTGATTATATTACAAGTTGTTCATTTTATGACCGTATCGATGAGTATAATCAAGAAGTTAGTACAAATAACCACCTAATCGATACTTTATTATTGCCTCAGGCAAAATTGAACATAAATTAGCACTTACAGGACATGTTTCAACCACTTAGTGGTCCTCTTCAGCTGTATAAAGAAAAAACATTAGGACAACAAGCACAAATAATAAAAGTTCTTTGGAGATTCCTTTGTCATCATAACAGGACATCTTGCCTCTCGTTCTTGTTTGGAAAAGATGTTTATTCTGCGCTGTCTAGAGGGTCTGTCTTTGAGCACGACCTGGTGAAGTAACGATGTGACACAATCTGACAGTTCATGCAAAGCTCTGGAGAGAAGGAATATAATCAAAAACGACATCGCAGAAGCACAGCCCAATCTCCCTCCTCCCTCACATGATATTTTAGATGACGACAAAACTCTACTTCCCTTCTCTACTTCATTCTTAGTAGTGTTCAAATGATGAGAAGTTTGACAAAATGCAGGCTGCATGTGAGATAAGTTAAAGGAGCAAACAGGCAGAGTGCAGACCGCTAGTGTTTCGTCTGAGCACAGAAGTTTGAACAGTCTAATATATTGGTGGGACATAAGTTAGATGGCATGCAGGCCGTATGGGATATTAGTAAACAGGAACTAACAGAGCAATAGGTTGGGTGCAGACAGCACGGGAGTTAACGCAGACGCTAGACCAGGTACAGGAGACATGCCATAACACCAAGGACGAACTAAAAGGGCACTTTAATTCATGCATAATCAGTGTCATGGAGAAAGTTGAACGGGTTCAAACCGAAATGGTTCATTTGGGAGATCTCGAAATACATAAGGAAAAAAAAAAAAAAAACCAGAATTCCAGCAGAGCGGCAGCTACAAACAGTGCAAAAATAACAAGTTCATTCTTGTGAGTTTGGACATCTTCTCGAAATTTGTAGTTCTATATCCGATGTAGAAGGCCAACTCCAAACTGGTCTTAAGAGGGATAACATCACATCATACCCCGCATGGGGAAGCTCAAATTTATCTTCACCGATCAAGGGAGTCAGTTTACTTCTGAATCTCTAGCAATCATCTAATGACCCTGAATCCAACTCACTGCTGATGAAAACTACACAGGAAATCTGGAGCCCAAGCAGAGTTCATACACAGCCTCTTATCATTTCTGCTACATTCTGTTCTTTCATTTTCGTTAAATAATCCCTCTTGATCAACTATTTTCTTATTTCAATGAAAGAAAGTTTGTAATTTCATTGATATGCAATTTGGCATAGTAGTAGTGTGTCAAGATCTCAATCCTCAAAACAAAATCTGAGTCTTTTATTATACTGGTACAGTCAAATGATTCAGAGGAAGTACAATTTGGACTTAGTACCCAACACACAACTGAGGAGAAATGAAAAGTGTATCACAGTACACTTTCTTCTTTCTTTCATCTTTCCTAACCAACCTCTCTTAGACAAATATTGATCTCTTCTTACTTGGATGTCATTACATTTCCATGTTCCTTGGTGTCCTTCATTTCATTATCTCACTTTGGAATGCCCCTTGAACTTAACATATTAATTAACCACACATTTTCATGACAGTTTCTCTCCATATCTTTCAGTAATTTAGAATATTGCAATCACCAGAAGCACCATCATAAACTTAACTTCAGAGTATCAAGAAACAAACTTCCCTGTGACTATCGGAAATCATATTAAAGAAAACAATAACATATGAAAGCAGATAGTGAACCATTTTGCTCAAAATAAATTCTATCAAATTGTTGGTTTAAAAAACCAACTAATAAACCGTAACAAATACCTCAAAATTCCATAATTTCAGGAATTTTAGCGTATGTTAGGTACCTCTTTTTTTCTTTTTTTTTTTGTCACCTACTATGCAGCAACAAAAGCAGGTAACTTTGAATGAGTTTCACAGAAGTGAGGAATTTATATTTGCGTGAAACATGAACACAGTTATGAAGAAAAATATTATTTCTTAAGAAATACAGGATTTAATACTTTTCTTTTCTTAGAATAATTTATGTTGAGCAAAAACTGGTACCCTCTGCCTAAAATTGCTTTTTTGGAATGTTTTGAGCACTCATAAAGAACATAAATGCATACATATTACACATATTACAAGGTCACTGGTCCTTACATTTGTCAATAACTTCATTACCTATAATGAAACTGTGTTCTCCAAATAAAAAGACAATGTAATATCTATCAATTAAATGGAAATAAGAGCAAAAATAGAAATATCACAAAATACAGAAAATGCTGAATATTATCCACAAGTTACTTATTCAGACTTCTTCGTCTTATCTCTAGTCTTCATACAATTGCGAATGATTCTGTGGAAAGATATCAGGTAGCCAACACAGATTGCACGGAAAAGACCCATTAGCATCACCTGGAAGGAAAACATAAGACAAAAATACAAATAATGTTTTATTTCCAGAGCTTCCTCTGATAAAGAAGCTGCCTCTTCACTAAGATACCCCCAGTTAAAATTTTGAACAATGCAGTAACAGAAATATACAGTATATAATAGATGAAGCAGACTAAGAAACACAATCCCACTGCAAAACACAAACACAAAAAGAACCAAAACATTTCAATCGTCCTTGCTTCCCTCATAAGTAAAAGAAGAGAAATTTAGCTTCTTTGTCTGCAATATTCATTCTATACTGTTTCTCCACTATTTTTAATTCTATACATTGATGTTATCAATAATATCAGTACAGGAAAGGAACAAACAAATATCTATATTCTACACTGATATGACTTCAACAGTCAACCCCTGTGGATGGAGGCAGTAGAATAACACCCACGGTACACCCTGCGTGACGTAACAGGCAACTTAAAAGGGCCTCAGAGGCTCTTGAATTGGAATTGTGGATTAGAGACCATACAGCCCTTAGCTAAGTCCTGGCATTGCTTCCAATAATTTGTGGCAAGCTCCTCACTTTCAACTATCCTATCCGACCTCCCTTCACCAACTCTTGTTCATTTCTGACCCTACCGGTATTAGGTTTGCAAATCTTAGGGAGTCTTTCAGTTTCACGTCCTTTGTGGCCCTTGTCTTTCTTTGGCTGATACCTTCATTTTTTAAGTGTCTGACCCCTTCAATTTTTTCTCTCTGATAATGTTATGGTTGCCTAGTTGTACTTCCTCTTAAAACAATAATCACCACCACCATACCACCTTCAATAGTCATTAGTAATGACATTTTGTATTATCTTGTATCTTGCATTTCTGTGTTCCACACTAAAGTGGAGAGAAAACAGGGCTTCGTTAAGATAACTTCCAGATTTCAAGTTCTTAAGTAATTAAACGGAAATAAACATAAATGTTTATACTTTTCTAAATATTTTAGCGTGATTTGATAGAATCTGGTGATGTTCTTTTAAGAACAAAACATACCATTCTATTTTAATTAAATTTTTCCTTTTTCATTTATCCCCACGTGTGTTCTTTTTCAAGTAGTTTATAAATTTAAAAGTTTATAAATTAGACTGAAGAACCTAACAGTCGTACACTGACCGAGTCAAAACCGAAAAGAGATGGCTTCAGATATTACAAAAAAGAAATTCTGTGAGTGTTGCAAAATTCAGATTGCAAGTAACACTGCTGGTATCCCTATAAGAGTTCTACAGGTTGGTTATAAATAAAATGATGATGTTCAGAGGGTACAGCACAGGCTGTGTTGATCACAGGAGTCTGAAACTTTGTAGACATGCTAATCAAGCAATGCCCTCAAAAAATTATGTAAGATAAATAATTGGTTCCAACTTTTGCCACCAGGTGAAAATATGGCATTTTAAGCAGTCAGAATGCGCAACTTTCCGTAACTGTGACATATAGGTTCTTCTGGTGTCACTGAGTAACCATCGTGATAGTTCCCTGGTTGCTGCTTGGTGATCCGTGTTATGATTCCTTTTGTGAATTGAATGTTCGTTGATAATTAATTAATGGGCTAAAGAACATGATGAAGAAATTCAAGAAAACAGATGAATTAGGTGTCGCACCAGGGCAATGACAGCAGCCCATCCCTCAATTTTCTTGCCTCAAATTCTGCAAGCAGTACTCAAACTGTGTCACATGAATTTTCTCTCCCCTGCTCAACAGTTCGCAAGATTTTGTGGTGCATTTTACGCTGGTATCCCTACAAGATTCATACTGTGCATCAATTGAAAGCTGCTAGATATTCTACAACACCATGAGTTTGCCCTTCAGTTTTTGCCGCACATGTAAGTGGACAACTTGTGGTCGAGGATATTCTGTGGACTGGCGAGGCACATTTTACTCTGGACAGTACAGTGAATACACAGAACAGTCGCACATGGGATTCAACTCATCCACGTTTTGCAGAAACAACCCATTGCACTCAGCTTATGAGACTGTTTGGTGTGGTTTCACAAGCTCCTTCATTCTTGGTCCATTTCCTTTGAGGAAACTGACACCTTACAGGCCTGGAAAGTGTACTGTGACATCTCCACATTAAAGGGACATTGTTGTGCAACAGGTGGTTCCAGCTTTGCAAGAACGCAACTGCGATCACACCAATATTTTCATGCAAGATGGGGCAACACTACATGTCGTTCACGAGGTGGAAGAGTTGCTGCAAGAAACCTTCAGTAAAGACCACATCATCTCTAGGCAATTTCCACATACGTGGCCTTCAAGATCCCCGACCTAAATCCATTTAACTTCTGGTTGTGTGGATATTTATATAAGATTGTGTCTATCAGGGTGTGTTCTTGTATTGTATTCTTATATTGTAATAAAAACCTCCTAGATATTCCACAATACCATGAGTCTGCCCATCAGTTTTTGCCGCACATGTAAGTGGACAACTTGTTTCAATTCATTTCTTATATCAGGGATATATCCAGCCTCTGCCTCATCTAAAGGCTAGCATATGACATGTCGCTCTAATTTCACCAGATGTGCTGCGGAACAACTTTGACCCTGCCGTGTAAAGAATGCAGCAAATTGCTGAGTCAGGAGGAGCCCATATTGAACAGTTATTGTAACCATAGTTCCTAATAAACATGCCACGACCAACATTATCATGTGTTTGATCTTTCCTGCATTTTTCCTCCACCCATACCACGTTCCAACTGCTTACAGCACCATGAATCCTACAAACATCACAGCCCATGCTGTACCATTCTGAATACCATCAGTTTAATTAAAACCACCCGGTAGAACTCTTGTAGGGACACCACCTGGTATACTGAAATATGGTATTTCCAAATTTTAGCGCTCCACTAATTCATTGTGCGAGTTGGTGCTGATCTGTTGCAGTAATGCTCTGTGCAGTCTGTTATGAACATATTATATTCTATGCAAGTATTTTGTTTGTGTTCTGTGATATTCTAACTTATTAAATCCACAGTGTGCAAGTAATACTGCACTGTATAAACTCATGGTAATTACTTATGCCGAGATTCACAGCGATAGGGTAGCGGGCCAAAAGATTTCAGGGTCAAAGTGCAATATGCGGTTCTGGTGGAAAGAGAAAAACGCAGTTCAAGTTACCAACAAGTGTCATAAAGCATTCTGTGGCCCGAAAATTGGTGAGTTTCTGTAAGTAGAAGAGGAACTTTCGGATTGCATAACATAGCTGCATAACAACAGTTAATTGACCAACTTAACCCATTAATGCCCAAATTATTTTTTAAAGAGATTTTTACTCAAAAATGTTTAAAAGTGTTAAGATACATCTTTAATAGGAAGCAACATTTAGGATAAGTGTCACAGATAAGCAGATAATACCCATCATTATGCTGGGAGTTGTATCGAGTCTCCAAGCTCTATTGACTTACATAACAGCAGTCATGTACATCAACTCTAATTTCTTGTGGCACACATTGAAACATTGTATGCAGAGGGTCACATTGCAGTTTTGACAATAGGTTCTACATTTTTCTTCAACTCCTTACTCATTTTCAAAGGACAGTCACCTGTTCGATTCTCCTGTACAGTACCTTTTGCTCTATATCCTGCGGATCAGAGATGGATCATGAGGCCTCTGATAGTGGAAAAGTTGTCTAGAACACTATGTGACTCTTAGGATTGTCCACACAGTCTATTGTGTTCAGAACAACAAGGGATCCTAGTACCATATCCTGTCTTTCACCCTCAGTCTGATTCTTTCCATAATACAGATTAAAACTGAAACAGTAAACACTAGGTCCAAACAGGGCCCATAACTTTTAAACAATTCTAATAGGCTTGCCTTTGATAAATGGTTTCAGATCATTATCTCCACAGTATTCCACTATCATTTCAACCACCGCTAGACCTTCTTCAAACACTCCAAACTGTTGAAAAGCTGCATTCATTACCTTGACCAGAGGCCATACCTTGAATCCCTTGTCACTCTTGTTTTTACTGATAAAATCATTATTGCAGAAATGAAATAGTCTCTTCAACTTCAGATATTTATTTCTTAACATTGCTTCCTTAAAAATGTCTGCACCAAAGTCTTCATCTTTCGACCAATACACTTTTTCTGAAGGTAATCTGTGACATCCAGAAAAAATAAGAAACCCCACAAAATTTCTTAGTTCATGAAGGCTGCGAGTAAAATCTGGGAAATTGTTTTACTTACAAGATGTTGAACAGTTTCCCTTACAATGTGTTCAAGTACCTTTTGATGAAAAAAACCAATTCAAAGTTTTTCAGTGAAAGAGATAGGAGTTACTACTTCATTCTCTCCAGTTTCATCTTGGTATTTTCTTTTCCGGCAGTTTTGTACACTGGGTGGCCAAAAGTCATGGGAAGACACTGAATGTAATGTTAATAACGAGTTGCTCCTCTGCGAGCCCTCAAAACAGCAGCAATACGGCGAGACATCGGCTCTACAAGGAGTTGGAATCATTCTGGAGGGATTTGGACCCATGCATCTTGCACTGCTACACACAATTGGATGCAGTTATGCATCAGTAGACTAAGCGCCATTTGACGAAAATTGAGATTTTAGCTCCATCTTGTAGAGAAAGGCTTGAACTATTTATAAAAAATTCCCCACTGCATTACAAGAGGCCATTAGTTGTTAGTAAACAGAAAACCTAAGTGACAAAGCGGGAATCAGTAAAAATGTAAATTGCATCAGTGGACTATGCAACTTTCCAGTTTTCATCATTAGCGCCACATTCCTCACATTGCACGCGGATGACACCGAGGGAGCCTGCGTTTTCGATAGTGCTGACATTTTTACGTGGTGATACACTGAGTGGTTTATCAAGTGATGAAGTTCAGCGATGTATCAAGTACTTCCAAAAGTAAGGAGAAGGACAATGCTACTAATGCAGCTTGCTAAGAAGGTTGCGTCTGAGAATCATTCTCTAGAATTTGATGGTGAATCTCAGGAAGTAAATCTAAATAAGTCAAGACAGGGACGACCACGGAAAAGTAGAGTTCCCTTTCACCAGGCATTAATACCTCTGTGGCCAAAAGGAAAACCTATCTCTGAAGCTAAACTAAGAGACTTTGGTTCGCTGATGCACCTAATACCTGCAGATGCCAAACAATTTTACCAGAAACTTCAAGCAGATTCTGACATCGTGGATGACATAGATGGATTTAATGGAGATCCTGATTTCAAGATTGAATGAACTGAGAGCAACAATCTTAATACCTGTCCAGTGATTTGTGTGTATTTATGGGAGAAAATATCTTTAATCACATTTTCTGTCTCAAGCAGAACAAAACTTACCCATAGGCTTAAAAATATCACATCAATACTGTACTCTCAGAATATAATAGGCCTATTGTGAAGGAAAATCCATTCAAAAATTGTATAGACTACAATGGCTCATATCTTACCATTTGTATTTGACTCAGATAAGTTGAAATTCCTCAAATCAGTAAGTCGTTATAGCAACGACTTTAGAGAATAGCTTCCCTTCTAGAATTTCTCCATCTAAAACTTGAAAAATGTACCGGAGCTGTGGCGCAGCTCGCGGTGGATCAAGCACTTAGCGGTCCTTTTCAGACAGTAGGAGATTCAGTTTTTAATCATGGCTGCCGCCACGTTATATTTTTTGAAGTTTTACTCAGTAGATACTCAACAGTTAGGGGTTATTGGTGTAGCATCGTGATACATTATTCGCACCTGAGAAAAACCTTAAATTGCATCAGTAGACTAAGTGCCATTTCTTCAAGAAAATCTATGTAGTGCGAGTATAAAAATGTTGAAATTTGGTGAGAAGGCACAGTCTATTATCCTACAACACCAGTAATACCATATTTAGCAAAATTATGTTCGCTTGAATTTACACATAGAACCAAATTTAAAAACGATTATCTCGCAACCAACTTTTGGCGCTTGGTCTAGTGATGCATAACGGCATCCAATTGGTCTTGTGTAATTAATGCGGGGTTCATGGACAGTACACCAACATCGACAGCATCCCATGAATGCTCGACTGGATTAAGATTGGGGTTTCTGGAGAGCCAATCCATGGTCGTAACTTCACCAACCACCAACCACCCGCGTGCCACCATAGAGTGGTGACATGGCGCACTGTCCAGTTGAAACATGCCATCTCCATCAGGGTAATCTAGGGCCAGAGATGGATGCACCGACACAGATAGGTCTTATGGCGACGATGGGACAGGAAAGGCCTAGGAGTGGCCTTAATTAAGGTACAGCCCCAGCATTTGCCTGGTGTGAAAATGGGAAACCCTGGAAAACCACCTTCAGGTCTGGGTTTGAACCCACTATCTCCTGGATGCAAGCTCACAGCTGTGCGACCCTAACCGCACTGGCAACTTGCCTGGTGGGATGAAGATGGTCTGAAAAAATGTCCATATAACGTGCACCTGTCACCGCTCCCTGCAGCTGGACAATGGGGCCTCATTGAGACCAGACCAAAACTGAGCCACCTTCCACCTGGACACAATCTTGTTTACACGCAGGATCCATGAAACAGTGGCGACGCGTGTTATGATCCGATGAATCCCGATTCCAGTTATATTGAGCAGATGAGCGCATGAGAGTGTAGCACATGATACATTTTCCTTTACACATGCGCGGAGGAAAATGAACTCGACAAAAATTGGTCTGATGGAGTGTGTATCAATATGTGGCTGGGAGGTGTAACCAGTCTTAAGGGAAATAATGGATAGGAAGAGCAGTTTTGGTACAATAGCGACAAAATGGGTTCCTGACTGCTAACATGCAACTGGGCGGTGATCTGACTAACAGCAGCCTACTGAGCGCCCAATATGGTTCTGAGGAGGAGGAGACGTGATGTCCGTTCGTTAAACACCTGTGGTCTTTCCGCGTGGCAGTTTACGCGGGTGGTAACATCATCTCTGCAATATTGAGATCCACCCTCGACACTACTGACCTCAGAAAACGGAATTCACGTGTAATCTCCATAATGCTATGACCCGTGCGCCACGCGCCGATGATCAACCCATGTTCAAAGGCGGTTAACTTGCAACGTGTTGCCATCTTCACGACACTGGTGCCTGTGACAGACTGCTCAGCTACGCTGCAGCTAGCCGCAATCTCCGGGGTCATACACGGGACATTTTCTAATGGGACACCCCTTCCCTTGACTTTTGAACACTCAGTGTATGTCATCTGAAGAACAGTAAGGCCCATCTATACCTAAAAATATACGCATGGCTAGTGCATACCGTGGGTGCCAACTTGCCATGTGTCTTGGTGGATGTGCTATTTACCAACTGATGTGCCCAACTTATCACACTGGAGCGAAATGCTGGCAACCAGGAATGAGTTTGCTGGAAAATTTGTAATGTCCAAGAACGGACCAACTATATTGGTATTATTAAAATATTAAATGCCAGTAAAATTGAACAGTTGAAGCACAAGAACACCGTAGGGTATAACAACAATGAAAAGAAACTAAAAGCTATGACTAAATTAACTCAAGTATTCCCCTTCAGTTAAATATGATCAGTCAGCCGTTGCTCTAGTCAGCTGGGGAACATAATTTCAACTTTAGTTCTCTGGAACATACTGTCAAACTGGCTCAGACACTTTTTCTAAATTCAAACGTTTGTGCTGGTTTGGAAATGCAACACTCTAAAGTAATAAGTATAGTCAAGATTAATCTGAGTAGGCTTAAATATTTACCGGTACCAGTAGACAAAAGACATATCAGGGGCCAAGAATGTATGCATTTTAGTCGGATTAAGTCTTAGTGATGTAAATGTATGTTTGCTAGGGTTTGTTAAAATAGATACAAATAGCACGACCAGAAATAATACATAATTTTTGCGGTATTGAGAACTGTTTAGAGAGCATCAAAGTGTTGGGTATGTGACATCAGCAGTATGAGGGTAACTAATCACCAGTTCTACATTCACAACCGTCTGATCCCCGTATATGGACATGGATTTAATTTTGTACAGGCCTAGGCTAGGTTAATTTATGTAATTTTAAACTAGTCATTGATAAGATGAAAATCTCACCCCAGGTATGACTGGACTTTGAACCCCAGCCTTTCGGGAGGGAAGCCAGCTGCTAACCCACTGAGCTAATCATGTTCCCTATTTGTTTAAACGGGCCATGATGTGCATTAATCTCTACCATGTTAACATATCAGTGTCAGGTTATTTCAAATTAGGATAAGATGATATGTTATAGTTTACAACCAATAAAAATCAAACCCGGGCGACTGGAGTGGGACATTGATGATGATGATGATGATGATGATGATGATGATGACGACGACGACGATGACTTTATACCCATAAACAAAATAACAGAGACTAAAATTCAAAGTGGGGGGGAAATACAGGGTCTTTATTTATGCTTGGCAGGGACTTTCTCGCTCGACCTTGGCCGCCGATAACAGGCCGCTACCGGCTGCTGGCGCGCACGGTTTTCAGCATTTCCTGCAGTTGCTGAGAGCTGAGCTCCGAGATAGTAGGCTGTTCAATGAAGCTACTGCGTACTGTATGTTGTATTGTGTAGAGTTTTATTGCGATTATGTATAGTGCTGTAATGTATGTGAAATATTCATTACGTGAACATGTATATCTGCACAATACTTATATTAAGTGCAGAAAATCGTGTACTAGGACAAGACAAAAGTTTCGAGCAAAATTTCCAGGGAGAAACACTTCTATCAATCAGACAATAAAACAACTGACCAAGAGATTCAAACGTACAGGTTCAGTAAACAATAAAAATAGACATAAAGGTCGTTATCTCCTTACTGAAGCGTGTTTGGTACAAGGACCATAAGTAAAAATCTGTGGCCCCCTCGTAGTCCAGATTTAACGGCATGTGATTTTTATTTGCGATGAATGTTAAAAAAATGTAGTTTATGGGAACAACCCTCACACACTAAACTTAAAGACAATATAAGGGTTGCAATTGCATCCATCAGTGCTGAAGAACTTGGTAGAGTAACCAAAAACTTCATTAGGAGATGCCGATTATGTTTGGCAGCGCATGGCGAACATTTTCAGCATAAACTGTAAAAATGGTGAATAAAATGCATGATAAATGCATGATAATGCATGATAATGATTTTGAGCATAAACTGTAAACATGGTGAGTAAAATGCATGATAATGTTGAGCACCGTATTCTGCCGTACATACGCACGCGCGGTAGCTGGCAACTAAACTGTTACTAGCGGCCAAGGTCAAGCGAGAAAGTCCCTGCCAAGCATAAATAAAGACCCTGTATAACATAGTAGAGAAAACGTAGGGACATTTCGGCAGCTGTGTAGGTACAACTTGTATTTCCCATCTGAAGACATTGATCATACTTAGTATTATGCATCTTGCCAGGTTGAGTGGCTCAGATGGTTGAGGAGCTGGTCTTCTGATCCCAACTTGGCAAGTTGGATCCTGGCTCACTCCAGTGTAACTTGAAGGTGCTCAAATACATCAGCCTCGTGTCGACAGATTTACTGGCATGCGAACGAACTACTACAGGCCTAAATTCCAGCAGGCATCTCCGAAAACCGTAAAAGTAGTTAGTGGCATGTAAAGTAGTAGTTATTATTACTGTTATTGTTGTTGTTATTATTATTATTATTATTATTATTATTATTTCTTCTTCTGGTTTCGTTTCGGCCAACTAAGGATCACGTCATTTCAACGGTTTCCCTTGAGCTTTAATGTTCGTCCAGAACTCCTTCATTCATAGACGGTGTTGCTCCTTTCACTCTTTCGTCCATGCCTTACCAGTTTTCAGCTTTGGCTTTGGTTGGAAACTCTGATGTTCTTGGATATTTTTCTTAACCCAGGAGAACTCGCACTGATATTTTTTCGCCAGAACTCGCGCACGGTCTTTTCGACCGCACAGAATCCATGGGCCATTATTTAATGCACAAATTATTTTTTCGAACACAATACACCGAAATGTCATATCATAGCTTTATTGCACAAATGTTTGTCTAATCAGCTGAGAAAATATTCTACAAGACACAAAATAAAGATATATTCATTTCAATTGACTACTTTGAACATCTGTCCGTCAGAACTTATGGCTACCGATGTTTAAAAATTGAACTCGGGAAATGTAAAATGTAAACAATAATAAACATTAAAGAATGAAAACCCACTCAAGTCCCAATGCACCAGTCATTAGTAATTTTCGTCACCTATGACTGCTTCAAAACAAATCTCGGAAATTAACACTGAGTGCAATACAGGAAAACCGTTCAGAACTTGCCAGATCTCACAAATGCTGAAGAATTTAGTCATCATCCCCCTCCTCCTGTACGATTTCAACACTTTTCTCCGCGAACTGGACACATGATGGCCATGTGTGCTCTTTACATATGAAACGTGAACATGAAATGCATTTAGTTTTGGTTTTCCGATTCTTCTTTCTGTCACAATAAGCATAGCGACCATTGTCTGTCTGATTTACAGTTTGGTGACGTTGGGCCTCTTTTTCAATACCCAAAATGCTACGCAAACGTATCTTTACGGAACACAAACAAAAGAACAACGCCAAACGCCAGGCCTCGCGCGCGGTGGAAAAGACCGCAACTTCCGTCGAGGTCAGAGTTTCTTCCTCCCGGTAACAATGGACAACAAATTTAGATTAACTGTTACTGCACTAGCGTTGTCAACTCTCCAGCGAAGGATAAGAGAAGCAAGAGCAAGACGAGATGTAAGTTCATTGCACATTACAAGTGAATAAATGAATGTGCGGTCGAAAAGACCGCGCGGCGAGGCCTCGCGGGTTAAGTGGGTCACGCTCCTGGATATCTTCAAATGAGATCCCAATCACCTGCAGATCTTTCTGTATCTCACTGAACCATGCCCCCTTTGCCTTTCTCTCTTGGAGGAAAGTGAATATGCGATTGGTTAACCGTGTTGACTTCATTCGGGCCATGTGTCCATAAAAAATCCTCCTTTTCCGCATCACGTCGGTTATTTTCTCCAAATGCGAGTACAACTCCTGGTGGTGCCATCTCGTGAACTCATCATTGTCTTTGACTGGACCCAAGATTTTCCTCAAAATCTTCCTTTCATTAGCCTCCAATTTCTCCATCGTGCCTTTTTTGTTCATGGCAAGACGATATTATTATTATTATAGTTGCCTCTGTGGATCAGTGGTAGAATGTCAGCCTCTGGATCCCGAGATAGCGGGTTCAAACCCGGCAGAGGTAGTCGGATTTTTGAAAGGGGGAAAACCACTCGACATACTATGTCATACGATGTCGGCATGTAAAAGATCTCTGGTAACACATTTGGTGTTTACCCGACAAAATTCGTTAAAAATCTCAGCCATAGACACCGAAGAGTTTCGGTTTACTCAGTCTGCCATCTAGTAGGCCTAGAATAAAACAGAACGTCGAAATTGACTAGCAGACAGCCAGAAGGCGTCAAATATGGTGGTGGTGGTGGTGGTGGTGGTGGTGGCGGCGGCGGCGGCGGCGGCGGCGGCGGCGGCGGCGGCGGTGGTGGTGGTGGTGGTGGTGGTGGTGGTGGTGTTGTTGTTGTTTATCTTTGGTTTGCTATCTTGCTTTTAAATAAGTGTATTGTTGCATTGGTAACATTTAAATGTATATCCAACAATTTAATATACACAAGAAACTCGTTTATCTAGATTAAGTGGGACCGGAACTGATCCAGATTATCAAAAATCTGGATAATCCGGGAAAACTAAAAAACAAATACAGTACATGTTATATAATATATTAACATAAGTTGTACAGTAATACCTTTTTTCAACTGTACAAAAAAATATAAGAACACTTTCGTACATTTAAGACTGACTTATGCACTAAAATAACGTGTGACCTTTTTCTCTTTGACATTTGAATAGCATTTATGCGCACCATGATCAAGAAGACATTTTACTGAGATTCTAAATAGGCCATCAGTCTGTTCATCTGCATTGTTGCATCTCCATGAGTCATTGTTTCTTTTGATGGAGCTCCGGTTTCACTTTTGAATTCACCATCACTCTCGTCATTACCTGCCGAGGAACAAGAGGCAATGATTTATTCATCTGCCATTATGCCGTAGCCTGAATTATAGTAATTTTTCAACCAGTCACTTACATCGTTCACATCAACGTCCGAGCATCCGGGAATGCATGCAAATGTGTCAAGGAACTCAGAAGAGTCCACGGTTTCCCATTCTCAATTCCAGGTGAATGCCAGAACGGTACCTTTGATAGACCGCGGCCGACTTACTTCCAATTCCTGTCCTTAGCTATCCTTGGCGGAAAAGATATTCAAGAGGAATCGACCCCGTAAAAGAAATACTGTACAAGTAAAAATATTTCTTTATTATTTTCGATCTGGATAAACCGGAGATCTGCATTAATGAGGGCTGGATAAAGAAGGCTCTTGTGTATTATGTGTAATTTAAAATTTGTATGTGACATTAATAAACAGATGATATATTCATAATTTACACAAAACACTGGTCTAGAAAAGTATAATTTTATCTCCAGTGACTAAAATGATTTTTTTACAACCAATGTAAATAACATTTAAAAATTATCATCAATGTCCCACTCCAGTCGCCCAGGTGTGGTTAACAAGCCTCCTCCACTCCTTTCTCTCCTTCCACTTTTCCTGCTCCATTATTTCTGCCACATCCAATCCAGCTTCTCTTATGTCCTTCCAAATCTGATCCATCCATCTTCTCGGTCTTCCAACTGGTCTCTTTCCCTTAACTTTCCAATTCCCTTCTTGCTACCCGTTCCTTTCCCATTCTTTTTACATGTATGAACCATCTCAGCCTTGCTTTCTGTATGTTCTGTACTAACGGTTCTATTTTTAGCTCTTCTCTAATTTTAATATTTTGAATTCTATCTCTTCTTGCTTTTTTAACCAATGTTCTTAAAAATGTCATTTCTACTGCTTGGATCTTACTATCTTGTCTTTTATTAGTTACCAGCGTTTCTAGTCCATATGTTACAACTGGTATGAAATACTGTTTATATAATGTTAATTTCGTTCTCTTGGGTACTTTGTCATCCCATAAAAGCTCTCTGACTTGATAAAATGTTGTACCATTACCTAGTCTGTTATTAATTTCAGGGTTGATTTAATTACTTCCATTAATAATGCTACCCAGATATGGAAACCGTTCTACATTTTCTAACTGTTCTCCGTCTATGTTCACTTGGCTTCTCTTTTTCTCTTTTCCACAGTGCATGATTACAGTTTTCTTTTTACTAATTACCATTCCAAACTCCTTCAGATTTTCATTCCAAACGTCCAGTCTCCTTTGTACTTCCTTTTCACCCTTTCCCCAAATCACCACATCATCTGCAAATACCAAAGCATTCACTTCATCACTACTGATACTCTGTTTTACACGTTTTATGATTTCATTCATCAATATAACAAACAATAATGGTGACAGTGCACTTCCTCGCTTGAGACCTTTTCTTGTATAATTTGTTTCAGAGTCACCACTCCCCGCTTGTACACCGCGTTTACTCTCATGATACAACATTTTTATCTTGTTAATTAATGATATTGGTACATTCCTTTTCCGTAGGCATTCCCATACATTTTTTCTCTTAACTGTATTATAAGCTTTTTCCAAATCCAAAAATACGAAGATCATTTCCTTGTTCCTTTCCAGGTGTTTTTTCCATTATCGTTCGCACTGTAAATATCAAATCTATTGTTGATCTATTCGGTCTAAAGCCATATTGTTCTTCCTCTAACTGTGTTTCAATTATATCCCCTCAGTCTTTTGTCTATGACTCTCCATTATTTTTAGCGCATGTGGTAATAAGGTTATACCTCTATAATTTTCACATTTCTTCCTATTTCCTTTTTTGAACAATGATACAGTGCTTCCTTGTTGCCAATCTTCAGGTATCCTTTCATCCTTCCATATGGCATTGAGGGCTTGATATAGCCACTGTAGTCCAATGCTTCCTGATGCCTTAATCATATCAGCACTGAATTCGTCTTTTCCACTTGCTTTACCTTTGGTCATTGATTTCACTGCCCTTTCAAGTTCCAACCATGTTGTCTGGTTCTCTTCTCTTTCTCCATATATTATTTTCATTTTCTCATCTCCTTCTTCCTCCGAGCAGTCATCCTCATTATATTTTTCAAAAACTTTGCCATCACCTTCTGAAGACCCTTTTTGTTATGTACTATGGATCCATCTTCTCTCTCTAATGCCTTGATTTTTTCTTGACTTATTTTCGATTTTATTACTCTGTATAACAGTTTCTGATTTCCTCGACTATCTTGCTCAATTTTTTTGGTAAACTCTCCCCAACATTTCTCTTTTTCTTCCCTGATACTCCTCTTTACTTGTAGTTTCAATCTTTTGATTTCCACATGTAACCATTCTATCTTATTCTCATCCCTCTGATATGTTATTTTTGCTTTTCCTTACCCGTTTCTTTCTTCACCTTGTTCCTTTCTTTTTTTCTTTTTTTTTTTTTTTTTTTTTTTTTTTTTTATTTTGTCTGTCCACCACCGTGTCTCCTTTCCCTTAACCTTTGCTTTTGTTTTTCTGCATACCTCAATTGCTGCTTCCAGAAAGGTCTGTCTTAAATTGTCCCACTCTTCTTCTCCAATTCGTATTTTCGTGTTAGGCAGTTTCCTTTTTATACAATCTTGGAATGCCATTCTTTTATCCTCCTCCAATTCCCAAACCCTGATCATTGGTTTCTCCTCCAATACAATTTTATGGATTTTTACTTGTTTTAATTCCACAATTAATAATCTATGATCACCCTCCATCCTTTCAATGGGGATTATCTTTGTATTAATGACGCATCTTCCCCATTCTCAGTCTGTTATTATAAAATTGATGAGTGTTCCATACTGTCCATCCGAACTATATTGGCTGATTTTATGGCTATTCCTCTTCATAAACCGTGTGTTCTTTATTATCAGGTTATTTCTGATACAAAAGTCCAACAGTTTCTCTCCATCTTCATTTCTATCACCATACCCATGTGGGCCCAGAACATTCTCATATGTCCCATTCTATCTGTTCCCACATGAGCATTCAGATGTCCCATTATTATGATCTCATCTCCAACAATATGTGTTTCCAGTTCATTGAGGAACTCTTCTTTTTCTTCCACGTTACATCCTGTCTGTGGAGCATACGCCTGTACTATCTCCAGTAGTTCCTTGTTTACATGTATGTGCATTATTATAATTCTTTCATTTACATACTCAACTTCAGCTATTGATTCAACATTCTGATTCACTACAAATCCCACTACATTTCTTTTCTCTTGACTGTTACCCATTCTTCATTCCCTTCCCTTTTACTTGACTTAATCCTAGGATGTCCAGTTTTCGTCTCTCCATTAGGTCAATCAATTAATTTTCCTTCCCATTCATTGTTAAAACATTTATTGTTCCAAATCGGGTTTTGATCTCCGATCTAACACTTGCACGAACATCAGGATTACCATCATACTGTGCAACTGTGGCCAGAGACTTGTCAATTCCATGTCCATTTTGAAACTTCCATCTGAGGCTTGTATTATAGTTGAAAGCAAGTACAAATTTACTCTTCTGCTGACCTGCTAAGCCTAACGCATCTGAGGATTTTCTTTCGGAGTTTACTCCCTTAGCCTTTGAAGACCCCTCTTCTCCACAAGGCAGTGGTTTCCTCCTCTAATTTTCCCCAGAGAGGATGGGTTGCCTCATCCACCATCTTCGCCATTCCAAAAGTCTCCTTCTCTGTCTAAGATGCCGTTAAGGTCTTCACCCGTAACCCTGGGCATGGGTTCCACGTTATACCCCGTAAGACTGGGTCCCTGCCTGAACTTAGCTCTCCTTCACACCGGCCTATTGATGTGGAGGATACCCACCCCCGCAACATGGATGCGCCAGACAAGAATTACACAAGTTAAGTATAGGGAAGTTGACCTATCTCCCTTGAGCCAGGTTAATGGTTGTGTATGATGCCACAACCATATAAATATAAAAAACAAAATAAATATAATATAAATATAAAAATAAAAACTGAAATTGACTAACACTACAGTGCAGCAGAAAATTAATTATTTCATACCTGAAGTATAAATTCAGAAAGAGAAGATACAGGAGCCATTCCAGCACACAGGATTTTTAGTAGAAAACTCTCAAACCCCACTGTACTATAGAAGTTTCCATCCTGCAAACAATAACTAAGATTACACAAAGATCACAGAGAGCAGCACAAATAGTAGCAACACTGTCATGGCAACGAACCACTTATGATAGCGGAGACTTATCCAAAGAGGAATACCAAGGTAGTAGGACTTTATAGGGAGGAACATCTGCTATGGTAAGTAAATACAGAGAGACACATTATGTGTTGTTGCATTTACACTACACTATGGTGGCATATTATGAATAGTTTAGGATAAGGGTGGGATGACCATAGCCACTTACCAGGTATACAATTCATAAATAGCAAGAGTAGTTTCAATATCATTAATAATGTTGTGGCAATTGTTTCGAGGTATCACCATAAGAGATTGATATTCTGTGCATTCACAAAATATACAATTTAAAATTATTTGTCTCCTTGTGCAACTTCGCACTAACACATCAAAGGTTTTTGGCGATGGAAGGATGGGAAAGGGCTAGGATTGGGAAGGTAGTGGCCGTGACCTTAATTAAGGTACAGATCCATCACTTGCTCGGTGTAGAAATGGGAAACCCTGGAAAACCATTTTCAAGGCTGCCAATGGTGGGATTCAAGCCTACTATCTCCCAATGCAAGCTCACAGCTTATGGCGTACCAACAACTGAACACAAAGACAACCAAACAAATGATGGGGACATCGCAAACACATAGTGTCAAGTGCCAGCAGCACCACAAGAAAGCCTAGAGGCCATCCCAGCGTGAAATCACGCCAACAACTTAGGGTAGGCCTCAACTAAAACACAAGGAACAGGACTGGGAAGTGATGGAATATGGGCAAACGCAGGTCAAAAGAACCTCAACCGAGGGTGGAACATGGGCAATGGATAAAACAATTCATGAGAAATACCACGAAAGACCATAAATAGTTTCATCATCATAATTTCTTCGCTCCAGCAAGCCGGGTGCGGTTGTGTACGAGCCTCCTCCAGTTTGTTCTATCCATCCACAGATTCTGCTCATATATGCGACACCAGTTCGCATCTTAATTTCAAGGTCCTTCATTATCTGTTTTTCCCAAACATCACGAGGTCTTCATCTTGGTCTCTTCCCAGGAACATTGTGGTCAAAGTATGTTCGAGGAGTCCTGTGAGGGTTCATTCTTTCCTAGAGTCTCCAGCAAGCTTCTTTCCAATCCAAGCTGTTGTCGGATATCCATATTCCTTATTTTATCCATTTTTGTTTTTTGTAGACAAGAACAGAGAAACTTTATTTCTATTGCCTAAAGACGACTCTTTGTTGGTCCAGTAAGTGTTGCTGCTTCCAGGCCATACGTCAGTATAGGTACTAGATATACTTTGTACAAGCTGATCTTGGAAACTAATGGAAATGTTTCATCCCAAAGTATTTGACGTACAGCGCGACAGAATTTGGAAGCTTTCTGTATTCTGTTACTAATCTCTTGATGTATGGTATTGTCTGATGACAGAACACTACCTAAATACTGGAAGTTGTCAACAATATCCATCTCCTCATCTCCAATTCTTACATAACAGTTGGAGAGTTTCTACTCATCACCAAGCCAACTGTCTTCGTTTTGCTGATTTTGAGACCAAAGGTTGTAAAAGCTTCATGCCAGAGATCTAGTCTAGTTTGTACTTCCACTTCTGTCTCACCCCATACCATTACATCATCAGCAAAAACCAGGGCATTAGTTGTTGGATCCTTTCTCTTAACCACTTTTAAAACTTCATCCATTATGATTATGAAGAGAAGTGGTGAAAGACAACTTCCTTGCTGAACTCCACTCTTCGTTTCAAACCAACCTGACCTTCCATCTTGGACCTGGACACAACACTTGGTTTCATCATATAATTGTTGTACTCGTGCTATGATGTCATCGGGCACCTTCTTACGTCTCCAACATTCCCACATATGCCTGCGTGGTACATGGTCATATGCTTTCTCGATGTCCAGAGAAACAGTTATAAGTGTTTTACCTTTCTCCCAATACTTCTCATAGAGCATTCTGGTGGCAAAAATGAGGTCTATAGTTGATCTATGAGGTCTAAATCCTCAAGTGTAGGTTCAACATATTTTCTAATCCTGCTCTCAAGGATGGATTCATAGATTTTGAGGCCATGTGACAGCAGAGTTATACCTCTGTAGTTAGTACATTTCTTTCTATCACCTTTTTTCAACAATGGGATGATGACTCCTTGTTTCCAGTCATTGGGTATTACATTCTCTTCCCAGATTCTATCTAGTACCCTGTACATAAAATGTTGTCCTACCTCTCCTAGTGCTTTGATCATCTCAACACTTAATTCATCTGATCCAGTTGATGTGTTGTTTTTCAGCTTAGATATTGCTGTCTCTACTTCCAACCATGTCAGATTAGTGGTATTTGTGCTGCCAAAATCATAAGGTTCGTCGTCTAATGGGGTGACATTTTCATAACATTTCAGCAAAGTTTCAAAGTGCCTTTGGAACTCCTGTAATATTTTGGTCTTATCCCTAGTCACCTCACCATTAGGAAGTTCTACAGATTGGATAGATTCATTTTGAGTTCTTCTATTCTTAACAATACTGTATAATAGTTTTTTTATTTCCATCCTGCATTATTTTGGTAGCCAGATCTTCCTTGCATTTCTGCTTTTCAGCTACAACCAACTGTTTGGCATGTAATTTTTTTCTTTCTGTAAAGTGACAGCTTCTCCTCTATTTCATGTTCATCTCCCCACGTTCTTGCTTGATATAAGGATCTTCTTGCATGGTTTCTGTCATTGATAGCCTTTTTAATATCATCATTCCACCAGGCAGTTTCTTTAGGTTTTCTTATTTGACTCTGTCGTCCACATACATTTTCTGCTGTACCAACTACAACCTTCTTTAGAGTATCCCATTCTTCATCTACCAATTTCAGTTCTTCTTTTGGCAACAACCTGCAGACACCTTCCATGAATTCTTCCTTTACACTTGGCTCAGTTAGTCGCCAAGTTTTTATTTTTGGGACTCTTTTGTTACAGACTTTGGGAGGTCTTTTCCCTGCAATAACTGCAACCAACAGTCTATGGTCTCCACCAAAGTCTTCACTTGGAATGACCTTAACATCATTGACATTTTTCCATACATTTTGATCTATCAGAATATAATCTATTATTGTACATATTTTATCATCCCAGCTATATCCTGTGATTTTATGGGAGTCTCTTTTCTTGAACCAAGTGTTACTCACTATCAGGTTGTTTCTCATGCATAGATCTAGCATGTATTCTCTCTCTTCATTTCTGTTTCCCATTCCATAAGGCCCCAGTATGGATTCATATCCTGTTCATTGTGAGCCAACTTGTGAATTAAAATCACCCATTACAATTAGATTGTCATACTCAGTGTGTTTTTCCAAGTTATTAAAGAAGTTGGGCTTTTCCTCTTTTGAGCATCCTACCTGTGGAGCATAGACTTGGATCACATTGTACTTTTCCCCTCCTAAGTTCACAGATAACTTAATTATCCTTTCACTAACAAACTCAACTTCACTACAAGCATCTATGTCTTTATGTATTAAAAATCCTACTCCATTCTTAGACTCTACTTCATTTCCAGACCAGTAGAGACTATAGTCCAATCTGATATTCATTTTCCCAGTTTTCTTCCGCTTTGTTTCACTCAGGCCCATGATCAGAAGTTTCCTCCTTTCCATGAGGTCGACCAGCTCTTCAGTTTTGTTTGTCAATGTCAGGATATTTAATGTTCCCACTCTGATAATTTGTTTTCGTTTGGTTTGGGTAGCTGGTGTAACATCAGGCTGTAAACCGTCATTCGCACCAAACTGATGTCGTTGTCGTGAATTCCTACATCCAAGGCTCATATTATTCTTGAAAGCAACTTCTTCAGTAATCCCTCTGTTGATCTGCTGAGCCTAACACAGACGGAAATGCCTTCGGTGTCCAGTCACCTCAACCTACAAGGCAGCAGGTTGTACTCGTATTAATCCCTGAATACTGGGCTACCTCTTCTGCCATCTACACCGTACCGAAGTCCACCTTCTCCGCTGTAGAAGTCGTTGAGGTCTTCACTCGTAACCCTGAGCTGGGACCCTTACCAAATGTTACACACTGGGTCAGTGTGCTTTGGGACTCACACAGGCAGAGGCGCCACTCCCTGGATAGGGCTGCCTCCGAAAAGGACCCCTACCTGCTACCTACACCATAAAGAGTTTAAATAGCATAAATAGTTTAAATCAAATAAAAAAATTTAGATAGTAACAAACATTAATAATTTCATTAAATGAAGGAAACAAACTGAAATGAATCTAAATTTTAAAAAAGTTAGAAAGAAATTAATTCATACACTGAATCAATTAAAAGGAAGGGATCTTCCAAACTCATAGTTAATACCTTCAGAAGTTTTTTTAAAAAAAGGTAGCATTACAGTTAATGATCGTTTCAAAAAATTTAAAATCATTAAAAGTGTTCTGGGGTATCTGTGGAACACAGAGAGATGAAAGAAGGTGTGGGCTTAAATGGGTCTAACTACGATATCAAAAATTAATTTTAAACTTTAAATAAAGGTTATATTTATTTTAAAATCTCTAACTTAACAAACAATATTTTCAGGTACTGGTAATCAGGTACAAAATAGCAATAGAGATACAAAACAGAAAACCCAAGGATAGGTAGTTTACAAGTTTTGAGCTTCAGGCTCCAAATTTACAAGTTTCCACATGATGTAGAGTTTAGATAGATAAGTATAGAGATCTCTCAAAACACCATTTAAGAGCACTTTGCTCCAGCAGTTACAAAGCAGTCTTCCAAAGGCACCCTCAATAATACAGCAATCACAGAAAAGAGCTTACATGCTCTCCTACATTAACCGAGGAGACTGCGCTCCCAATTTCTTACAAAATCTTACGAATGTCTGGCCTCTCTAGGCCCAACTTGCAATTTTACAATTTAGTACACAGGGGTAACTAGTACCCAACCTACTGTGCCTTCGTGGAAAAAGAACAGGTTAAATTACTGGCCCGAACACAAAATGAATGGAGGCGTACACTTGCGCTCCTAGAAAATTAAGCATAAACCCTAATTGGGTTCTCGGCCCGATGATACAGGGGCTAATCCCACGCTACTGAGGTGACTCGAATGAAGGTTAATTTAACACTTTACAGAAAAGAGAAAAGGTTACAAAATCACAGTCAACTCAAATTAAATTGAAAGGGAACTTGAGATAGTAACACACTCTCTATCCCCAAGTTAAAGACTTTTATGAAGTTTACATTAGAAAAGAAGTCTATTACATTTCAGAATGAGATGGTTACATAGTTGAAGTTTAGAACCTTCCCCTCGGATAAAGATAGAAAGTTGATGGCCATTACCTGGACTGGTGTTCTGCCTGCCGAAGAATGAGGCACCCCTCCTCCTGTCTTAACACACACACTCAGAACTTCGACAATGAGACAAGGAAACTTGAAAAGCCTCAACTTATATACCCAAAGGGGTGGTTTAAGAGGATTCTGGACTAAATCCGGACACACCCTCTCATTTTTATTGGCAGAATCAAAAGTTACACCCAAAAACCAACAAGAAGCCTGTGATAGGCTGAAAAATAATTACAGACAAAATTTGATTGGTCAGACACCAAAGCTGGCGGGAAGAGAAGGAAGTGTTGCAAACCTTGAAATATATTTTCAAAAATTAATGAAAGTTAATTCACTTGAGAAAACCTATAAACACAAAATCTTTCAATAACAAATTATTCCACCTTGCATCTGAATGAGTAACCTCAGTTTTTGTAGAAAAATCTGTGGAGAAAATTTCAAACTTCTTGATGTACACCAAAACACACAAAATAAATCCAATCAGTTTAGGAAACTTAGAAATGACAAATTTCTCAGTTATTCAGTAGTGAGATCTTCGGATTAATGTCCCAACTTCATGCAGTAGCAGTTTCACGTTTTGTTTGATAGAGTTCTTTACGGTGCTTCTTTTGAATGTGCAGAGTTGAGGTGCACCTACTGGTACAAAAAGCATTCCCAATTTTTAAAAATATGAATAACTTGTACATAAATAAATCCATTAGAGTAAAAATGTGCATCTTGAGTATCAATTACAAGAAAGTTTAAATTATGGTACTTAATGAACTTAATCACAACTACATTTTACACTATTTAAAATTTTACACACGAACTGCAGTTCTTTAAAACCAACCTTTCAATCAAATGGTCACATGACCATACCTGTTGAGAGCTCTCAATAACTACTGTACCATTTCATTGCCCGATTTGCGTCATGATCGGGAGTTACATCCCTAATACTTGCCATGCATCGCGATAAAAATGACGGAGGTTACATATTCTAGAGAGAAAATGCAGATATAACCAGTCAAGTAGGCCATGAGTTGATATTGCGACGATCGGACCTTAGCAATCCAAATGGCCGTGATAAAAGAATCAGATTGTTGTCCCGAGTAAAAAAAAGACGACGCTTTTAAAAAAATCGTATTGATCATCGGAACGAAATTGTGAGCAAGAATTGGTATTCAAGAAAAGAAAAGGTTGAATTCAGAGAAGAAAACTGCTAATAGTATAATTACGGCGGTATATAAACCATAAAATACGAAGTAAAAGCATCGGGCGTGAAAGAAGTGAAAGGAAAGAGGAAGATATCGCCCATAAGATTTGCCAATACGAACTCATAGCCGAAATCTTAAAGAAGATTTAGAGATCGGCAGCTTATTGTTTAAACTAGCGACAAACAAGAAATACTTAAAGTATTGCGCTAAATATTGCATCTTGACGAATAACTTACTAGATAGCTAAAATATATATTCAAAATTATTTATTCCCTGTCTGGAGAATGCACCTAATGCTATACTTCATTATGTTTCTACCGCACGTAATCGACGGAGATACGATGGCTGAGTAAACCAGAAGAATGGGATCACAATCCGGTGGGAGCCCTTGCCAGCCGTCATCACCCACACCCGAGGCCAGTCACCAGTAACCAACGATGACGTGAACCGCAACTCGAGTCGGGAGCCAAGGGAGATCCAGAATGAAGACCATCCCAGTCGAATAACAAAAGCAAGATAAGTCAAGTTCCTTATATTTAAATTTTCGTAGTTAAAATTACGTATATTTGGATGAACGATAGTAAATATTTAATTTAATATATGATTGCAGTATGGTTAATGTTTATTTCTTCAAGATAAAAGTTCTAAGAGTAGGGTCATTAAAAAGGAATCCTTATAGCTTATTTAAGATATGGAGTTAGGTAGTCTTTGACGTTTCAAATCTATAATCAATGAGTAGGAATGCTTGTTTATTTTATGTGAAGCTTTGGAAAACCGACATTATCAATGTGATTCTGAAGATTTATGCCTTTCATTGGGTAATTCAACTCCAGCCCAATGCAGAATGGTATTAGACCGTCTTCTAAATTAATAGAACTTAATTTGACGATAACTTGACACCAAAAGTAAGAAAGTAGAACCTGAAATATTAACACTCGTGTTCTTTTGCTGAGAATATGTGATTGCTTGTGTTACGGAATACCGTAAACCCATGATAGGTGATGAGATTATGTGCATGGAATATACGTATACTGCACCATATGTGACGCAACGAATGATTTTGTTAGCTGGAATCGTTGTTATGATCGATAATCTTAAGAGATTATAGGCTAAAATAATGGAGATAGGGAAGTGTATAAGTAATGAGGAATTGTTATTGACAGAATGTGTATTCGGTGAAATACGACTAGATTTGAGCAGTTGGTAATATTTAAGCAACATAACGCTAATGTTACGTTGTAGTTGATGTTTTCGTCATGTGAATTACGTAGCAGTATACGAAGTCGGGTTATGTGGCACATGCATACGATTGTAAGAGGTTAATGAACCTACAGGCTACTTATGGTATACGGTCATCAAAAATGATATCCTAAGACAAGGCATTCGCGATTGAAAGTTAACATATATTTTTTTTAAGAATCTCACATAATAAGCTAAGCCTAAGTTGAATTTCTGTCAAACGCATGTTTGGAGGGAGGAAACGTCTTCATGACTGAAATGACTACTGCTTGTGGACAGGTAAATTTCCGATACCATTTTCTGTTTTAATTTCGCGGAAAGATATTTATTTACGAATGGAAGTATTGCATTCCTAGATGTTTGATTAGCTTGTTTGCACATCTATGTTATGATAGGCTACTCCTATTTATTTTCAGATGGTTTTAGGACCAAATTGGTTTACCTAGTATAAAGAATATTTTATTTTCGGTTTTATTTGAGTCGATATATAGCTGTATGGTAATTTTTCAACCATGTTTATGGAACTTACTTATGTTGTTTTCGTTATTACACAATGAAGACTTGAGAAAACAAAGAAAGCAAAGGTCATACATATGAATTTTGTAGGGATAATCAATGAAATTCAAATGATATTTTAATGATGTCTAATTGATATTTGAGTGGTACTTAGTTAATATTCTTGATATTTCGACATTATTTCGCCGATATTCCAAGGTGCTTCAGTCACTTCAGTGACTTTTCAACAATTTTTAAGGAATATCTAAACATGATATCGCTGATATTCCAAGGTGCTTCAGTCACTTCAGTGACTTTTCAACAATTTTTAAGCAATATTTAAACATTATTTCGCCGATATTCCAAGGTGCTTCAGTCACTTCAGTGACTTTTCAATAATTTTTAAGCAATATTTAAACATTATTTCGCTGATATTCCAAGGTGCTTCAGTCATTTCATTGATTTTCAACCATTTTTAAGGAATATCTAGACATGATTTCGCTGATATTCCAAGATGCTTCAGTCACTTCAGTGACTTTTCAACAATTTTTAAGCAATATTTAAACATGATTTCGCCGATATTCCAAGGTGCTTCAGTCACTTCAGTGACTTTTCAACAATTTTTAAGGAATATTTAAACATTATTTCGCCGATATTCCAAGGTGCTTCAGTCACTTCAGTGACTTTTCAATAATTTTTAAGCAATATCTAGACATTATTTCGCCGATATTCCAAGGTGCATCAGTCATTTCATTGACTTTTCAACAATTTTTAAGGAATATCTAAACATTATTTCGCCGATATTCCAAGGTGCTTCAGTCACTTCAGTGACTTTTCAACAATTTTTAAGGAATATCTAAACATTATTTCGCCGATATTCCAAGGTGCTTCAGTCACTTCAGTGACTTTTCAATAATTTTTAAGCAATATCTAAACATTATTTCGCTGATATTCCAAGGTGCTTCAGTCATTTCATTGACTTTTCAACAATTTTTAAGGAATATTTAAACATGATTTCGCTGATATTCCAAGGTGCTTCAGTCATTCCATTGATTTTTCAACAATTTTTAAGGAATATTTAAACATGATTTCGCCGATATTCCAAGGTGCTTCAGTCACTTCAGTGACTTTTCAACAATTTTTTAGGAATATCTAAACATGATTTCGCTGATATTCCAAGGTGCTTCAGTCACTTCAGTGACTTTTCAACAATTTTTAAGGAATATCTAAAGCATTATTTTGCCAACATTCCTAGGTATTTCAACCATTCCAATGACATCTCGACAATGTTTAGGGGATATTTTATAAGGTTTCAATAATATTTCGATGAATTATTAATATTTCAAAAATATTGAAACGAGATTGTAATGTTAATGTCAACGATTTTTTATATGATAAGAAAATATTGAATTGTATTTCAATTTGGAATTGGAATTCCTAAGAGTGTAACTGAATATGTAATTGTAATTATACTTTATTCCAAGTACAACGAACTTTCAATAAAATAGGAGATAAGGATTTCAACCGGAATTCTTGTTATTTATTCAATTCATTATTGGAAGAGATATTAGATGGAGTACGTATAAATAATCAATAGATAAAGTCAAAGATCTATTTTATTGTTGGCTACAATTAATTGGAATTGGTTTTGCGGACGGATTTGGGGAAAAGGCTGTGCATTTCTCAGTTGAGTCCACGATAAAAAAGGTTAATTGAAATGAGTATCCCTGAAAGGTATTGTGCAACGAACGAATATATGATTTGATAACAAAATATGGTTCTCATGTGTTATTCACCGAAATAAGCCAATATCGGTGTAGATAAATGAATGCACATGTTGGATGGGATGGAATATACAAATGGTTTTTTTGCAGATACAGATGATGGTAATATGATTTGGTCGCAGACCTAAGTTGATGTAATTATTTTATTCTTACCTGCGTGTCGTCCTGAATTTTTAGGAGATGATTATATTTATTTGTCCATCCAACATTTTATATTAGATTATTAGCCGGAGTATTTGAGGCAGTGAGCGAAAAGGCACAATACGAATAATGTACCCCGTACGGTGCATAAATTGGCGCCCATTCGTGGAGCAGAAACTGAGGATACCCAGGGGCACAGCATTAACATTAACATGGAAGTAAATTGAGGACACCCAGTCTGATGATAAGATGATAGCATTAGTTTGCACTCATTGTTAAAGCAAGGCTGTGGATGCTAAACCAAATTATTAGATAACTGTTAGCACATTATTTGACAATGCGGAGCAGTCTCTGGAAAATAGCTGCGACATTAATTAACGCTCATCGTTAGAGAAGAATAATTGCAATAATTGACACCCAGGAACGAAGTAAAACTGAGATGTAACATGAAGAGTTAGATAGAAAATGTTGGATGTGAGAAAGATTTACCCAGATATGAAGCAGAACTGATAGGAAGCAAATGATTTAGAGTCGATAATTGTAAACCTAGAGAAAAAGGAATGGAGAACTAGGCAAGGAGTTACATGATCGAGAATGGGAGTTGAAGAAGAAGTGGATGATAATGATAATGAATATGTAGCAGGAATATTCCAGATAAGTAGTTAGTTAAGATAGCTAATAATGTTAAGTTAGATCGCTGTATGATTTTTGGTTTTCTATTAAGGTAGAGATAGCAAATAAGTTAATAAGTTCCGAAATATCAAGAATGATTTCTTTGTTTTCTCAAGTTTCATAAATAACTGGGGCGATGGAATGGTTGGTTATGTGGGGAGGACCGGATTGTTGATCTCATACTGAATTGAAATACTGATATATTTTATTGGTTGTAAACTATAAACAATTAGCAAAATAGAGTCTTTAGCGAAGTTGAGCAATAATAGACATAAAATGGCGACTATTAATCAATTGAGGTCACAAGTTGAGGAATACCAAAAGGAAAAGGATGAGGAGATAAACAGAATAATCGAAGAGTTCGAAAAGGCTAAAGAAGAACAGGAGGAGAGATTGAAAGAAAAGGAGGAGAAGATAAATAAGATAACCGAGGATCTAGAGAAGACGAAAGAAGAACAAAAAGGAATGATAGAAATGTTACGAGAAATGATGATGAAACAAGAGGAGAGACAAGAAGAAAGACAGAAGAAGCAGTTAAAAGAGATATTAGGAAGACATCAGCAGAAGCAAGAAGAATATCAGCAGAAGCAAGAAGAAAGGCATCGAAACCAGATGGAAGAGATGAGAAAAATGGAGAAGAGACAAGAGGAAATGATAAAAACAGGAATTGGAAAAACTGAAGAAGTTTCCAAGATGAAAGCCAGATTAGATGATCTGCAAACAGAAATGATGGAGAAAATGGAAGACAAGAACAGAGAGATCTACGGTGAAATAAATAAAATTGGAAGCGAGCTAACGGAAAGTAAGAATTGTATCCAAGGATTGAAAGAAGACGAGATCAAGAAATTGACCGAGAATATGGAATCGATAAGTATAGATTCACAGGGAAAATGGAGTCAATATAATGAGGAGTTAAAGAAGATAAATGAAAATGTAATGTCGACAAACAAAACTATGGAGGATAAATTCACTCTAGCACGTGACCAGATTGGAAACAAAATGGAGATGATAAATGATGAAATGAGAAAGAATAAAAACGAAACAGAAGAGAGAATGCTTAGAACAGAGCAAGGAATAGACGAAATGAAGAAAGAGATTCAGAACATCAGAGGGGAAATACAGATAACAAAAGCAGAGGTATCAAAACAATTAAACGAGCAAAGGATGGTGGATATACAGATCAACGAAAGAGAAGGGACACCCACGATAAGTGGAGAAACAGAACGAAGTAGCAAGGACATGATGATTGGAAATAATGGGAATGGAAGCCCAGCGATAATCAATATCATCAAAACTTACGATGACAGACCTAAGCATTTCAATAACTCTGCAGCAATGTCTCCGAAGAGATTTTTAAGAGAAATGGAAGAGTACTTCCGGGAGAATAGAATTCCCGACGAGAAGAAGCTCAGAGTGATTGAGAAACATCTGGATGCCAATCCGAACGTATGGTATCAAGCATTTAAATATACATTTCACCATTATGAGGAATTTAAGATTGCTTTCTTAAAAAGATTTTGGAACCCAGAAATCCAACAGAACCTTAGGCTGGAACTGTATTCTAGAAAATATTCATCAATAGGGCAGACTAGATACAGCGATTATTTTTCGTACCAATTCCATAGGTTCCAAGACCTAGATTCAGCGCCCAGTGAGTTGGAAGCGATAAGAACTATTCAAAAACAATTCCCTCCGGAAACTCAAAGATTGCTGGCGGCGGCAAATGTAAAATCAGCAGTGGAGATGGAGAATATATTGAGGCAACTCGATATGACATCTAGTCACACAGCGCCAAAAATAAATAGAAATACAAATAACCAGGAGATAAATGTGCTGAACTGGGAAAACAATCGGATAAGATCGTTTCCTGAGCGAAGAGATACCGATAAGAATCCCAAGAAAAGGGAATACAGTGATGACGAAGGGGGATTAAGAGAGCAAAGCCGATGTAAGTGCAAACAGAATGGTCATGAGAATGAAAGGCAAATACATGAAAAATTTGTGCCTTATCATCGACCATCCATTCAGTACAGAGGCGGCAGAAATCGAGGCAGTTTTAGACGAAATACAACATATCGAGGAACACAAATAAATAATCACTATGATAGAGAAAACAGAAACAGGCAATATAATCAAAACTCAAGGAGAGAAACCCAGGAAAAGAAGAAATGGGAAGAAGCAATTAATAACCAGAACATTAATGGGATTTAGAAGGAGCCGAAAGTTTGGAGCTCCAAGAATTTAAAAGGAAAAAGAGAGACGAACATAAACTAAACCCAGATGCCCAAACATACGAATTGGACGTCGGGAGTAAAAAAACGCCGATGTTGAATTAGCAAATGAAATAAGTTGTACTTGGAATGAAACATATAACAAAATTGGAAATTGGTACATATTACAAATCGAATCGTGGGACGTAGACCCGGACGAGTTATTGGATGAACCGTTGGAAAGGAGTATAGAAAATAAAGCACGTTTGCCTATTATTGTGATACGAGTAAATGGATTGAAGACACACTGTTTAATCGAATCTGGGGCAAGTATTAGCGTCATATCGAAAGCATTATTCGACGAAATCAGTCGAAAGGAGAAGGTACCCATAATACTAATTGCCCAGACAAAGATACGGGGAATAATACCCGATAAATCAATTGAATGCAAAATACAAACATATTTGAAAATCAGGATCGGCGAACTAGTATTCGAACAACCATTCATAGTGATGAGTAGAATAAGATACATTGTGATCCTTGGGATTGACTTTATGACAACTACAGAAATGACTATAGACCTAAGAAAGCAAGAAATAACGTTTCCTATCACTGAGGATGATGGATAACTAAAGAGAGAATTAAATTGAGGAAAGAGATTCAAGACATAGAACATATGAAATTCGAAGGATTGGAAGTACAGGGGCTAATGGATGAATATGAATCAAGCGGGAGACTGACTGAAGCCGAGAACGGAGAAGAAATAATACAAAGTTTGGAAATGCTTTTAGCGGTCGATGAAGAAAAAGAAGAACCAAGTTTATGAAAAAAATGCTGAAACCAACCTAGAGGCCAAAGAAAAGATTAAGTTATACGCAATCATAGAGAAGCACTCAGAGATTTTTAAAGACAAACCTGGTCAGATACCGAATTTCAAATATAAAATAATTGTTAACGATTGGACACCGTTCAAAGGAAAATTATACGATGTTCCCGAAAAGTATTTTCAAGAAGTAAAGAAAATTATTCAAGAAATGATGGATGACGGAATAATCGTTAAAACAACAACACCATACCTGAACCCGATCGTTATTGGTAAAAAAAGTAATGGAAAGCTAAGAATGTGCCTAGATGCTAGGAGATTAAATGAAAAACTAATCCCAGAGTATGATCAAGTCCCAAAGATCAAGGAAATAATAAGGAGATTTAGAAATATGAAATACTTCACAAGCCTAGATTTTACTTCATTTCATCATATATTGCTAGAAGAGAAGTCCAGACTACTAACCGGTTTTATGTTCAACAATCAAACTTACGCGTACTGCAGATTGCCCTTTGGACTAAAAAACAGCTGCGCCGTGTTGATAAGAGCCCTGGATAGAAATTTGTTACCTGAAGTAAAAGAATACGTGACGTGTTACGTAGATGACCTGGTATTGGCAAGTGAAACATTTGATGATCATTGTAATAAACTCGATCGGTTATTAGAGAATTTAGAAAACACAGGGTTTAAAATCAATTTGGAAAAATCAAAATAATGTCAGGAACAAATTTTATTCGTTGGACATATCATTGATGGAGATGGGGTAAAACCGAACCCAATAAAAATTCGAGCGATATGCGAATTCCCACGCCCAATGCGGATCAAACAAGTCAGGCAAATCTTGGGAATGACACAATTCTTTGCTAGCCATTGCAAAGGGTATACTAAAACGGCAGCACCTTTGCAAGAGTTGTTAAAGGCAAACAACAAATGGAAGTGGAACGAAAAGACCGAAGAAGCGTTCCTCGCAATGAAGAAATTATAAGCTAATAGCATAAAGCTGGGATATCCTGATTACACTAAGGAATTTATAATACAGACTGATGCTTCCAGTATAGGAATTGGTGCTTATATCAGGAAATGACAGAGGACCCAAAGAGTCGAACCTATTTAGCATTTGCCAGTAGAAAATTACGTAACCACGAAATCAATTACACGACGACTGAACAGGAATTACTAGCTATTATATATGCCCTACAGCAGTGGAAGAAGATAGTATACGGTTTCCCAGTAAAGATCCGAACAGATCACAAAGCTTTGCAGTTTGGGTTAAAAGCAGCCATGTCGAGTGAAAGAATCACACGATGGATGTTGTTTACGCAACAGTTTAACATTAAAATCGAACATTGTAGTGGAAAAGACAATATTCTTGCGGATGCACTTAGTAGAAACCCGGTAGAGAAAGAACTTGATCAGCATATTGAATTGGTACAACAGGATGAGGAATTTCTGGGAAAACTAGGGGATATCGCACTATTGCAAAGAGCAGACGAAGATTTAATATTGGAAATCAGGAGGATTGAGCACGATGACTCAGAAAACGGGAAATTACAAGATGAAAGCAATCCATATGTATTAAAAAACGGAATGCTAATGAAACGTATTAACAAGGATTTCAATAAATTGAGAATAGTAGTACCAGCATCATTACAAAAAGGACTAATTTGGCATACTCACAGAATAATCGGGCATGGGGGAATAGAAAAGATAACAAAAACAATACTGGAGAGGTTCACATGGAAAGGAATCACGAAAACCATCAAGGACGTGATTAAAACATGTGATATCTGTCAAAGAACAAAATACAATTCATTCCTAACCAAGCATGAACCGATTGCTATAATACCGACAGCACCGAGAGAAATTTTTGCAATGGACATATTTGGAAAGTTGCCAACAGCTGTTAGAGGACATAAATATATAATCGTTACCATGGACGTATTTTCAAAATTCATGGTATTACAACCAATCCAAAGAGCAACATCTAAGCAGGTGCTTAAAGCAATAAGTAGAAACATAATACCTCAAATGGGAAAGCCGAAAAAAATATTAACTGATAGGGGAACCCATTTTACGTCAGTAGAGTTTGAAGAGATGATGCAGAACCTGGAGATTAAACATGTACTCTGTTCGGTTAGACACCCGTCAGCGAACCCCGTAGAGCGATGTATGCGGGAGATAGCAAAATATTGTAGAATATATTGTTCAGAAAGCCATTGGATATGGATCAACGTTATAAATATAATCGAGGAATGCATGAATAATACTATCCATGAATCAACTAATCAGATACCCCGTATGATACACTTGAATGAACAACCACAAAGACCTTGGGATAAAGTTATAGGGAAAAATGATGAACCCAACCCCAGTAGCGTTGAGATCAACCAGATGGTGACAGCCAAACTCGTAGAGCAAGCAAATAAACGGTTAAAAAGGGTCCAGAATAAAAAGTTCCATCTACCCTTTAAGAGTAATGACAAAGTATTGATTCGAAAAGCACCTAATTCCAATGTATCAGAACGAATATTCGCTAAATTTGTTCATTTGTATGATGGTCCATACGTAATAAGGAAAGCGTTAGGCAACAACGCATATGTAGTCGAGAACTTAACTGGAACCTACAGAAATGTATATAACGCATCTAATCTAAAATTGTATTATGAAGAAGACCAGGAATAGAATCTATATATTAAAGAAAACGCGTTATTAAGTTTATGTGGGACGATCTGAAACAAAAGGATCAATGAAAGCTCCATTTTTATACAGAAGTAGAAACGAAATAAATATACTGCGAGCAGTACATTTATTTACCTTTTGACGGGGAAGTAAAATGTACCATTTCATTGCCCGATTTGCGTCATGATCGGGAGTTACATCCCTAATACCTGCCATGCATCGCGATAAAAATGACGGAGGTTACATATTCTAGAGAGAAAATGCAGATATAACCAGTCAAGTAGGCCATGAGTTGATATTGCGACGATCGGACCTTAGCAATCCAAATGGCCGTGATAAAAGAATCAGATTGTTGCCCCGAGTAAAAAAAAAGACGACGCTTTTAAAAAAATCGTATTGATCATCGGAACGAAATTGTGAGCAAGAATTGGTATTCAAGAAAAGAAAAGGTTGAATTCAGAGAAGAAAACTGCTAATAGTATAATTACGGCGGTATATAAACCATAAAATACGAACTAAAAGCATCGGGCGTGAAAAAAGTGAAAGGAAAGAGGAAGATATCGCCCATAAGACTTGCCAATACGAACTCATAGCCGAAATCTTAAAGAAGATTTAGAGATCGGCAGCTTATTGTTTAAACTAGCGACAAACAAGAAATACTTAAAGTATTGCGCTAAATATTGCATCTTGACGAATAACTTACTAGATAGCTAAAATATATATTCAAAACTATTTATTCCCTGTCTGGAGAATGCACCTAATGCTATCCTTCATTATGTTTCTACCGCACGTAATCGACGGAGATACGATGGCTGAATAAACCAGAAGAATGGGATCACAATCCGGTGGGAGCCCTTGCCAGCCGTCATCACCCACACCCGAGGCCAGTCACCAGTAACCAACGATGACGTGAACCGCAACTCGAGTCGGGAGCCGAGGGAGATCCAGAATGAAGACCATCCCAGTCGAATAACAAAAGCAAGATAAGTCAAGTTCCTTATATTTAAATTTTCGTAGTTAAAATTACGTATATTTGGATGAACGATAGTAAATATTTAATTTAATATATGATTGCAGTATGGTTAATGTTTATTTCTTCAAGATAAAAGTTCTATGAGTAGGGTCATTAAAAAGGAATCCTTAGAGTTTATTTAAGATATGGAGTTAGGTAGTCTTTGACGTTTCACATCTATAATCAATGAGTAGGAATGCTTGTTTATTTTATGTGAAGCTTTGGAAAACCGACATTATCAATGTGATTCTGAAGATTTATGCCTTTCATTGGGTAATTCAACTCCAGCCCAATGCAGAATGGTATTAGACCGTCTTCTAAATTAATAGAACTTAATTTGACGATAACTTGACACCAAAAGTAAGAAAGTAGAACCTGAAATATTAACACTCGTGTTCTTTTGCTGAGAATATGTGATTGCTTGTGTTACGGAATACCGTAAACCCATGATAGGTGATGAGATTATGTGCATGGAATATACGTATACTGCACCATATGTGACGCAACGAATGATTTTGTTAGCTGGAATCGTTGTTATGATCGATAATCTTAAGAGATTATAGGCTAAAATAATGGAGATAGGGAAGTGAATAAGTAATTAGGAATTGTTATTGACAGAATGTGTATTCGGTGAAATACGACTAGATTTGAGCAGTTGGTAATATTTAAGCAACATAACGCTAATGTTACGTTATAGTTGATGTTTTCGTCATGTGAATTACGTAGCAGTATACGAAGTCGGGTTATGTGGCACATGCATACGATTGTAAGAGGTTAATGAACCTACAGGCTACTTATGGTATACGGTCATCAAAAATGATATCCTAAGACAAGGCATTCGCGATTGAAAGTTAACATATATTTTTTTTTAGAATCTCACATAATAAGCTAAGCCTAAGTTGAATTTCTGTCAAACGCATGTTTGGAGGGAGGAAACGTCTTCATGACTGAAATGACTACTGCTTGTGGACAGGTAAATTTCCGATACCATTTTCTGTTTTAATTTCGCGGAAAGATATTTATTTACGAATGAAAGTATTGCATTCCTAGATGTTTGATTGGCTTGTTTGCACATCTATGTTATGATAGGCTACTCCTATTTATTTTCAGATGGTTTTAGGACCAAATTGGTTTACCTAGTATAAAGAATATTTTATTTTTGGTTTTATTTGAGTCGATATATAGCTGTATGGTAATTTTTCAACCATGTTTATGGAACTTACTTATGTTGTTTTCGTTATTACACAATGAAGACTTGAGAAAACAAAGAAAGCAAAGGTCATACATATGAATTTTGTAGGGATAATCAATGAAATTCAAATGATATTTTAATGATGTCTAATTGATATTTGAGTGGTACTTAGTTAATATTCTTGATATTTCGACATTATTTCGCCGATATTCCAAGGTGCTTCATTCACTTCAGTGACTTTTCAACAATTTTTAAGGAATATCAAAACATGATTTCGCTGATATTCCAAGGTGCTTCAGTCACTTCAGTGACTTTTCAACAATTTTTAAGCAATATTTAAACATTATTTCGCCGATATTCCAAGGTGCTTCAGTCACTTCAGTGACTTTTCAATAATTTTTAAGCAATATTTAAACATTATTTCGCTGATATTCCAAGGTGCTTCAGTCATTTCATTGATTTTCAACAATTTTTAAGGAATATCTAGACATGATTTCGCTGATATTCCAAGATGCTTCAGTCACTTCAGTGACTTTTCAACAATTTTTAAGCAATATTTAAACATGATTTCGCCGATATTCCAAGGTGCTTCAGTCACTTCAGTGACTTTTCAACAATTTTTAAGGAATATTTAAACATTATTTCGCCGATATTCCAAGGTGCTTCAGTCACTTCAGTGACTTTTCAATAATTTTTAAGCAATATCTAGACATTATTTCGCCGATATTCCAAGGTGCATCAGTCATTTCATTGACTTTTCAACAATTTTTAAGGAATATCTAAACATTATTTCGCCGATATTCCAAGGTGCTTCAGTCACTTCAGTGACTTTTCAACAATTTTTAAGGAATATCTAAACATTATTTCGCCGATATTCCAAGGTGCTTCAGTCACTTCAGTGACTTTTCAACAATTTTTAAGGAATATTTAAACATTATTTCACCGATATTCCAAGGTGCTTCAGTCACTTCAGTGACTTTTCAATAATTTTTAAGCAATATCTAGACTTTATTTCGCCGATATTCCAAGGTGCATCAGTCATTTCATTGAATTGTCAACAATTTTTAAGGAATATCTAAACATTATTTCGCCGATATTCCAAGGTGCTTCAGTCATTTCAGTGACTTTTCAACAATTTTTAAGGAATATTTAAACATGATTTCGCTGATATTCCAAGGTGCTTCAGTCATTCCATTGACTTTTCAACAATTTTTAAGAAATATTTAAACATGATTTCGCCGATATTCCAAGGTGCTTCAGTCACTTCAGTGACTTTTCAACAATTTTTAAGGAATATCTAAACATGATTTCGCTGATATTCCAAGGTGCTTCAGTCACTTCAGTGACTTTTCAACAATTTTTAAGGAATATCTAAAGCATTATTTTGCCAACATTCCAAGGTATTTCAACCATTCCAATGACATCTCGACAATGTTTAGGGGATATTTTATAAGGTTTCAATAATATTTCGATGAATTATTAATATTTCAAAAATATTGAAACGAGATTGTAATGTTAATGTCAACGATTTTTTATATGATAAGAAAATATTGAATTGTATTTCAATTTGGAATTGGAATTCCTAAGAGTGTAACTGAATATGTAATTGTAATTATACTTTATTCCAAGTACAACGAACTTTCAATAAAATAGGAGATAAGGATTTCAACCGGAATTCTTGTTATTTATTCAATTCATTATTGGAAGAGATATTAGATGGAGTACGTATAAATAATCAATAGATAAAGTCAAAGATCTATTTTATTGTTGGCTACAATTAATTGGAATTGGTTTTGCGGACGGATTTGGGGAAAAGGCTATGCATTTCTCAGTTGAGTCCACGATAAAAAAGGTTAATTGAAATGAGTATCCCTGAAAGGTATTGTGCAACGAACGAATATATGATCTGATAACAAAATATGGTTCTCATGTGTTATTCACCGAAATAAGCCAATATCGGTGTAGATAAATGAATGCACATGTTGGATGGGATAGAATATACAAATGATTTTTTTTTTTTTTGCAGATACAGATGATGGTAATATGATTTGGTCACAGACCTAAGTTGATGTAATTATTTTATTCTTACCTGCGTGTCGTCCTGAATTTTTAGGAGATGATTATATTTATTTGTCTATCCAACATTTTATATTAGATTATTAGCCGGAGTATTTGAGGCAGTGAGGGAAAAGGCACAATACGAATGATGTACCCTGTACGGTGCACTACGATGACAAAGAATGGGGTACATCTTTCAGTATACCAAATTTTCTAATAGGAGATTGAAGTGCATAATAAATTACAAATCCCTTTTAAAAGTAGGTCACACAAAATAAATTCAAGAAAATTAAAAAAGAAAGGAGAAACATCCCAACCAATTTAAAACACCTTGAATGTCAGAAGGCAAAAGACAAAACGTGAAAATTTGCAAGCCCGCAATATGCCTAAACACTGTATATTCACTCAAGAAAAATATTAATATTTGCAAAATCACCACCACAAATAAAACAGAAGAAATATAGTAGAGATCACATTTCTTAAATTTCCCCGAAAATGTTATTTAATATGAGGTATTAGTAAACACAGTCAGCATCAATCAAAACTTGATGTATACATAACTCAAGCGTCTAATCAACAACGCTTTCCGGCAGACAATAACAAACTCATAAAGGTCACGCAACGCATGTCTTATCTTATCAATACACATCATCTTGTAACAACAATGGTATAACCGTTATAAAATGATGCAACAACAACAATAACAAGAATAGAAGTCACGAGAAAATTAATAAATCTATTACGTTAAAGAGAACGAGGCCCCAAACGGACAAATAGCAACTGCAATTTTCTGTAGAAAATGAATGGGTTTAGCTACTAAACGAACCTACGTGTAATAATATTACCAAGAAATTAGGTTAAGCAGTACACATTTGAGTCCTTCAAATTTAAATATTAGCCCTTCAGCGTCGCAGCTATTTAAAGAGCTTCATACCCCGCGACCGGAAGAGATTTCAACTTTGCGCGACTGAAATACATTGATTCACTTCGAGCGTTACAAGTATAAGAGTAGCCCAATTTGCACAAAATTTGGAATTCCTTATGATAGAACTATGTACATGCAGATAATTACATAATTGTTTCACATTTCCTTAGTAATTTAGTTTCATGTTGTAGAATTCGAAGCACTCTTCAAGACAGAGACCCAAGTCACACTCCTGGCAGCAGTACACAGACGTCGTCTTTTCACCGTGTTTTGAACATACGATACGTCTCTGAGGTTTGGATTTCTCCCTCTTGAGTGCTAATTTCCTGGTAAAATGTCTTTCTGCAACCTTGGAACTGTATTATCTGATGCGCGCCAGCCTTGAATATTTCATTTCCAGCCCGAGCGAGCATATTTTGTAAACAAACCTTCCATCAGCTGAACCCGATGTTTGTCCCTGTGACTTGTCTGAATATTAGAGAAATCAGGAATCTGAATTCACTGTTGAAAACTTCCCTTTGACCTGTACAATTATCCATAGCCTCCCACACGAAATTTCCAAGTACTGGTTCCTCCTCATCATCACTTTCATCATCTACCACGCATCCGCTACAGCCACATCATCTATTTCATTATCAATGCTGCTAATACTGTCACTAATACTTCCGACTAAACTTTCATCTGAATTATACAATATTTCAAGCATGTTACTGTCAGTCAAACCACGGCTGGAGTTAGCCAACGAGGGCGGCGCGTCACACGGACTGATGAAGCTACAGCGAGACCGAAAGCAGCAGGATGAAACTGAATGAGGGGAATAACATTTATGACGAAAAAACCAAATCAATACATATTTCAGATAAAAGGACGAGACATCGTCTTTCAAACAAGATATATACCATGAACAAGTGGTTCTCGTATCGTATGAAAAAAAGCAGCACTAACTCTTGCCTACACAGTGCGCTCGTGGAGAGTTAAGAAAATATTACAAGCTGAGAAATAAAGACAATATGATATATAAACCGCACTCTTAATGGAAAATTAGAGCACAGAACATCATGCGAAAAGACAAACTTCTCAGAATTTCTTTATTTTGTTCTGTGGGAAAGAATGAAACAAACAGACGTTTTAAAAAAGCAGAGATTAGTGCTCAGACTTACTTGACAAATACTTATCCTTTTAAAAACAACTTCTTTTAATGATTTTCAATTCTTATTTACAACACTAATAAACCCAAAAATGTTTTCTTGGAAACAAAACAATTTGCATATCCATAACTCAAAAACTCTTCGCGCTATAGCCGTAAATGCGAAACCCTGTATGGGTCTATACCACGTATAGAGGTCGGCGGCTACGGAAGAAAAGAGGGTCTATACCACGTATAGAGGTCGGCGCTGATGGGTTAAGAATGATAATAATGTGATATTAGACATTAGCTGCACTCAGAACAGTCTTTAAGTTATAATACCAGGCAACATCAACTAATTATGGTGACCACAGGTTTAGTTGTATTATTTCTTAGTTTAAACGCTCCATGCGCCAAGACTGTTATAGTAGACAAGATACCTTCTTTAAAAAACAAAAAAGGTATTTCAAAACTTACCAACAAAGTGGTCCATAAAGAATCCTTTTTAAATAGTAGCACAACTCACAGTAGGTTTTAAAACAACAGAATTTAAAGTTATACGTTTATAATCACCTAATTGAAGAATAAATAAAAATTTTAAAAATAACTTAACACCAATAAAACACAATTTTACATAAGAGGCTCTAGAGCCTCTTCAGCCTCGTAACTAGGGCAGCAAGTAGTAACTTCGTTGAGCCAAAATGCCTAGACAGAGCATCACTCCAAACGCAACCACCATAGACAGTGGCCACATCCCAACAAACGCACTCGACAGTGGACGACCACAAGGCAGAGTCATGGAATAATAAGCAGTTGAAATTTTACATCTCATCATCCAATCAAGATTTTAGATGTACATCAATTAATCAATTACAGCCAATATCTTTACTCCATTGCTACTGATCAGATTCCTGTAATAATCCATTTTCATTTTCACAATTAGATAATTTCATTTGTTCCTATATTTCCTGTACTGTTCTATAATTTCCAATTTATCTTCACATTTTAAATACAGTTGATAAAAACTGTATCTTGAATAAATAGATTTCACCAAACCATAATCCATTCTGTTCTTTAAACTTCCTTTGATTTCAATTGCACAGCATGCTCATACAGCTTCTGTGTTCATTAATTTATCGAATTCAATATCTAAATCATTGCTATTTAAGATATCTCCCGAATTTATTTGACTTAAATGTTTTTTTGAGTTCAGTATGATCTATTTTAAAACAGTTATGTCAAAATTGTTGTATATTTGGCATGTTAAATTTACTTCATGTAATATTTCTAGGGATTGAGGCATTCTGAATGCTAGGGCTTACTATTATACGAGAATGATCAGGAATGTTACTCCGAGAGACAACAGACAGAATGCCATCATTTCTCAATCTACTTTAAATCAAAGCATGATCAATAGACGATATACTTGTATCAGATACTATGGGTAGGATGGTTTATTAAGGACTGGAAATTATTATCTTGCAAAATACTGAGATATTCATCACAGTCATGTTATCTGTGTCCCCATTTATCAGTTCAGTTTCAACATGGCATCGCTCTGGGATAACATAATCTAATATACCGAGCAACCACTGCTTGTGATATTCATGTGACCAATATACTCCTGTAATGGCTACTATCTTGTTATCATAGTTAATTAACTATTCTGAGAAATTGAAAGTCATCGTACTCAAGAATTTCCATTTCATGATCCAAACCAGTTTTAACCATTAATACAACATCACATTTGTTAATTGCTTGTTGAATGAACACTCACTGCAATAAGATTTGTACATGTCGTGGTTACTTATATTTACAGTACATTACTCGGTGACAAACTTTCTGCTAAAATTGTTACATCAAATCTAAGATCATATGCTTTCAATACAAAATCTAAAGTGTTATTTTTCCTTATGATTCTAATATTAGTGTGAAAAATTTCTAATTAACTCTTCCCTTCTGCAATCTTTTTCAATCTACTAATGCAATCCTTATCTCTGATGCCCTAACTCATCCCTGAAAGAGGTTGGTGCATTACATAATCATCTTCAAAATCTATTTTGACTACAGTAGAACCTTGATAATTCAAAATCGGTTAATTCAAAATCTCGCCTAATTCAAAGCAGCTCTCATTGACGGAAACATGAGGTATGGTTTTGCAAGTTATTTAAATTATTTCATTCGAAATACAGATAATTCATAATTTGAAGAACAATGTCGGTCCCATTACCGAAATTCAGACTTTTAATACAAAACTAACTAGTTTTTTTTTAATAATAATGTTATTGGCTTTACGTCCCTGAAACTACTTTTACGGTTTTCGGAGACGCCGAGGTGCTGGAATTTAGTCTCACAGGAGTGCTTTTTACATGCCAGTAAATCTACTGACACGAGGCTAGCATATTTGAGCACCTTCAAATACCACCGGACTGAGCCAAAATCGAACCTGCCAAGTTGGGGTCAGGAAGCCAGCACCTCAGTTGTCTGAGCCACTCAGCCTGTCTACGCTTTTTTTTTTTAAATAGTATTTTACAGAGTAATTTATATTCAAAATTTCTCTGCATCATGAAAAAACACGTCTTCCAGAACTTGTAGGGGTAGCTTTCCGCACTTTCTTTCTTCTTTTTTTTTTTTTTTTTTTTTTTTTACGTCGCACTGACACAGATAGGTCTTATGGCGACGATGGAACAGGTAAGGCCTAGGAATGGGAAGGAAGCGGCCGTGGCCTTAATTAAGGTACAGCTCCACCATTTGCCTGGTGTGAAAATGGGGAAACCACGGAAAACCATCTTCAGGGCTGCCGACAATGGGGTTCGAGCCCACAGCTCCACGCTCCTAACCGCACGGCCAACTTGCCCAGTTTTTGCACTTTAACTTTCATTCCCTTCAGTGTCTACAGTGTGCAGTGTGTATTTGCTAAGTTCAAGTGAAATCATAATTCTTTTGTATTCAGCATTTTAAGGAATGCCACAATATCACGTAGCAGGCGGTGTGTGGAGAAACATAATCTGCGAACACTGGCGATGCCGACAATTGGCGAAAGAGCATGGCTCATATAATCAATTCATATGCACTGAGCAATATTGTCAGTGCCGGTGAAACTGCACTTTTTTAATGCCCAGTCCAAAAGGACTTACAGTTTTAAAGGAGAGAAGTGCCAGCCGGGAAGTCGTACAAGGGTAGGGGTGACTGTACTGTGTTGTAATGCAGACGGAAGCGAGCGACTTTCACCCCTCGCCATAGGAAAGTTCGATAAGCCACGAAGTTTTAAGGGCGTCTGGCACTTTCCGTGCAAGTACAAGGCATATAAAAAGGCAAACGGTACAGTAATCCAAGGGAGAAAGCATTTGCACAGGAGAGCCGGCAATATTTGTCCTCGTCTTTGAATTGTGGAATTTGTTGTTGTTGTTTTTTTTGTTTTTGTTTTTGTTTTTATTGTGTGAGGTTATGTTTGTCTGCATTTTATCCAAGTGCATTATTTGAATAACGTAAATGCACCTTGTTGGATACATTTCAGAAATAGTGTTTACCATGGCATTTGAAAGGTTTAAACTGAGAATCAAGGTGATTGCATGCATTAATGGGTCTTGCGACGCCGCAAGAGCTGGCATTTCTGAATTACGAGGGAACTGCAATGGCGGGAAATCGTACAAGGATAGTCACTGTACTGTGTTGTAATGTAGACAGAAGGGAGAGACTTTCTCCCCTCGTCATTGGAAAGTTTGATAAGGCACGATGTTTTAAGAGCATCGGGTACTTTCCATGCAAGTACAAGGCATCTAAAATGCATACAGTACAGTAATCCAATGAATAAAGCACTTGCACAGAGGAGCCAGTGTAGATTTCTCCTCGTCTTTGAATCCTTTTTCTTTTCTCTTTTTAATTTCATTGCATGAGGTTATGTTTCCCAGTGAGTTATACAAAAGCATTATTTGAATACTGTAAATGTGCCTTGTTGGATGAATAAATTTTGGAAATAGTTTTTTATTCATGGCATTTGAAAGGTTAAATTGTGAATCAAGGTTAATTGCATGCAGTCTTGGAATATTCTGTGACGCTGCAAGGGTTGGCATTTCTGAATTATGAGTTGGCAGTTAATTGGAAATCACGTCATTGTAAAACAAATTTTTTCATCCGAACGATTTTTAATTAACGAGGTTTCACTGTATCTGAGAGAGAGAGAGAGTGTAGCGTGCTACATGCTGCCATCAGGGTTCTTGACCAGGATTACACCATCACTAGTCCAAACATTTCTGATGCCAAACTTTAAAATAGCTGCCTTCAGAACCTTCAGCCTGGCAGACATTATCACACGAGCTCCTTTCAGATTCCTTTTAATAAATAGCTCCTTCCTGGTGCAATAACTTGTCTTCTTTACAATAGTGGGCCGGATTTTATTACCATTTTTATGACCAACCCTGTTGCTCTGGTCAGTATCACACAGTTTTATTTCAGCACCAATGCCATGTGCAATGTTCAGTACCAGATTGTCAGTGTCCTCATTTGAATCCTGCAGAATGCCACACATGCTATACTGACATTGTTCCAACTGATCATAACTGGATTTTATGTACTTCTGCTTTCAGTTCTGATTTTTTTTATCTCTCTGAGCAATCTGTTCCTTCTAGTCTTCACATAAATTTAACATTTATACTGAACTGCACAGATTCCTCCAGTTTTTTTTATTACAAACTCCATAATTTTGTGTGGTAATTCTATTAGAAACTTTCCCACAATCACAGTGGCAACCAAATGATCACTGTGTAGCTCACATTCTGGCAGAAAAATGACCACTAAGGAGGCCTAACTTAAAGAACATTTCACGTCTTTCTCCATAATACATAGATCACGTAATTAGCTTGTGGGAACCAGATTATGTGTGTTATACGTGTGTACTTCCAACCAAATGCCATGACTGAATAAATAATTGATGAACTGAGCCAGTCAATGGGCACATTACCAGATCATGCTATCATCAATGGGGATCTTAATTGCCGAGCAGACCAATGGTCACGAAAAACAACAGATGTTTTAGAATTCATGGAAACAGAAGAACTGAAGCTAATCAACATCAGGAATCTCAAAACCTACATCATCTGTCATAACAGCTCTAGCACAACTGACCTTGTTTTCATAAACTCGAAATTCAATGTATTGGAACAAAAAGTGACTTAGGATCCACTTAGAAAACACTTACCAGTGGTAACTATACTTCAGTTGCAGAATGCGAGCCATCATGCAAACCTCTCTAGAGTCTCTAGGGTCTCAAGGAAGATAAACACAATGCTACTGTTTTGTATTTTTACAATTTGCTTTAAACTGCACTGACACAGATAGGTCTTATGGCAACAACGGGATAGGAAAGTCCTAGGAGTGGGGAGGAATCGGCCGTGGCCTTAATTAAGGTGCAGCCCCAGCATTTCCCTGGTGTGAAAATGGGATGCCATGGCAATGCTAATGTCTGAAGAGGATAATCAGCAAATTGCAACTTCACTACAAGCAGAAGACATTGATGAAGCAGCTCTAAAACTGGAGGAAGTTTTACATACAGCCACTAAAACCCACAAAAGTTACATGCTTAACAGCAAAACCCTAGTTCAACAAAACCTGCTATGAAGCCTGCAAAGTTACTCTGAGAGCTCTGCACCAAGCAGTTGACAGACAGACACAGACTTCACTGAAGTACTATGTGAGAAAAAGAAGAGAATACAAAGTGGTAACTCAAGAGGCCCACAAAAGATATCAGGAAAAATAAGAAAGGAGGTAAATAGAAGAAGCTGAATGTGATTTATAACAAACACTCAGACCACAACAGCCAAAATACCCCCACGAATATCCCACCAGAAGTGCGGAAAGCACATCTGCGCACAATCCAACAGGAAAGAGGCACATGCCCACTGTATTATCCGCTATCTGTTAAAGGGGACCTTATGCTGTTCATCATCGAAGAGATTAAGGGAATAATTCGACACTCAAAAGATTGTAAAGCCTGTGGACTGCATAAAATACACAACGAACACATCAAAGCAGCCCTACCGTTACTTATAATATCTATGGTAGGGGAACCCGGGGTAAGTAGGAGAATATTTCTGAAATGAAACACAAATAAATATCAAACTAAACAAATGAGACACACCAAATAGGGCTTAATGAACTTATTGTGACCTCTAGATTATTTAGTAATTTTGACAACCTATAAATTATAATATTTTGGAGAATTTTTACATTTTTCACCTGACCTGTACTTCAGTGTTCTATTTACCCCAACCGGGGTTATTGGAACAAGTAGAATTAATCTGGTATTCCTGCAGTGTATAATACGAGGGCATAATGGGGATGTATCATGCAAAACTTGTCCGCTAGGCAGCGTAATGGTAATACCCGGTATGTGCTTTCCGCTGCTCGATTGTTTTACATGAGACTTATATGGAGTATTCCTACATTTGCGATCATCGAAACGAAACTTTTGCTTTAAATGCATTAAAATGGAGTTACCATATTCTGCTAATGTTTTCAACAAGACGGGAAATGGTATAGGTGCAATGACGATTGCCGATTTGGAAGCAGAATTAAAGAAAAGGGACAAAAAAGTATCCGGAAAAATGCAAGAGTTGACTGATAGGTACCAGTAAGGAATAAATGCAGCAAGTCCTTCTTCTTTTAGCGTTTTTGTTAAGATTGAATTCTTAAAGTACAAATAACATTTTGAAAACATTCCAAATACAGTATTTTTTCTTTTCTTTGCCGGTTATTGGCGTACATAAGGCACGACATTGATGTGACAGCAGTGCCTGGGGCTACATCCAGTACGACTGAACTTCATTTCCGTGTAGCGCACGAGTTTCAGGATCTTGTTTCGGACCAAAAGACAAATACCGGTATAAAAATTTCAAATTTGGAAGTAATGAGTTATTTCCTGTTCAGGAAGTCTGAAATTGATGGTGTTCTAGCGTCAAATTATAGGTCACTGTGTGATTCAGGGTACCGTATCGCACACGGTGTTATGGCTGTTTTCCTACTTCTATATCTTCTTGTTCTCTGAGTTATTTCCAAGGTACCGGTGCCACACCATGAAAATATCGAAGGTACAGCATTCTCCTTAAGTCTTCGTCTTTCGCCTAAAATTATTGAAATAGGTCATATTAAGAATGTACTACCAGTTTCAGTAATGACATAATCTTCAACTGTAAAATGTTTCGAGCAGACCAAAGTCTGGAGTCATATTTTTAGGAGTCATATTTTTATTTCGTAGGTCCTGCCTACGAATCGCATGCAACTACTTTTTACGGAAAGCATCTTGCTTAGAAAATTAATGGTATGAATACGGTCGACCTTGATTTTGGGACATTGGGACACAGCAATAGTCAGGCATCACAATTTTCTTGTCGTCTTTGTTGTCGTAACGATATATTAAATCCTTAACTTCAGCATTTAACTAAGTAACTTCCATTAAAAATACACACAAACAAATGACGATCGACAAGCACATACCGGGTACTACACGTGAGACATCTATCGGTAGTGTTTCAGTACATCCCTATAGGAACATACTGTACTTTCTGTTCATCTGCCCTGAGAATATTACTGAAAATAAATCACTTGTTCAGGACTTATCATGAAAAGACTAAAATCCATACACGCTTTTCACTTTTTCACACAGAGCTGATTTTATTGTTTTTTTAAGCAACATTTTCATTATCAGACAATATTAGATTACACAGAAATGTGAAGGAACACTTGAAGATAACATATTTACAAGGAATTGAAATATCTTTACAGGTTTTTGAGCAACATAAATTTGAAATTGGGTAAAATACATCACATTTTCAGAGCACTGCATAATAAATAACCGAAACAAAACTATTTTCATTTATGATTTAGTCTTTGTCTCATTTCCGTATACTTACGTTTTATGATTTTTGTTGATCTGATTGAAAATGGACCATTTCCAATCAGATTTATAGGGCCATAAAATATATATCTTTTCAAAACTTCTCCGATATCATCTTTTCTTGGCCAGTCATATAATCCTGGCATCACTTCTTTCAAAAAGTTAACATGTGCTGTGTATTCAGGAGATAGTAGGTTCAAACCCCACTGTCGGCAGCCCTGAAAATGGTTTTCTGTGGTTTCCCATTTTCAACCAGGCAAATGCTGGGGTTGTACCTTAATTAAGGCCACTGCCGCTTCCTTCCCACTCCTAGCCCTTTCCTGTCCCATCGTCGCCATAAGACCTATCTGTGTCAGTGCGACGTAAAGCAACTAGCAAAAAAAAAAAAAAACATGTGCTGTAGATTTATCATTGTTTGTGCACAAAACCCTACCAATATATCACTGATGGTCATAATACACACTGTAATACTTATCGTTACAAATGTTTTCCGAAGAAATGTTGCAAAGAGTGTCTTTGTCACTATCGGATGATTCTATCCAGGCAAAGTCACCTGAATCTACATATGAAACCTGATCACTAGAGCCCAGCTTTCCATGCACTATCAAATCTCAAAATATGCATGCATTCATGCACTATAATATGGCAAAACATGCACAATAAACCGGAAAATATGCACTATCAAAATTCAGTTTCTCAGTAATCTCTGCCAATCGTCTTTTATCTGTCAGCATATTCGTAAACACAGAAAATGATCTTTCTACGTCAGCAGAAGTGACAGGTGCACACTTAAATGAAGACATTTGGGACAAATTGTGGTCAAATTGTACGTCTTTTGCATTTTTACCACAATCCGTCTTATATAAGCTTGATGAATTCAAAGCTAGGATTTGTACGGATCACTTTGTTCGACCTACAGTATCCGCAGCTGCCGCAGCTACTTCTCCATGCGATGACTGCAGACACGTTTGAATGTCCTCAATAACTGGTATTGTTTGCATGCTGTGATAACAAAGATGTATGATGAGTAAGAGTTCCGGGTAGGATATTTCATGATAACAACAAAAGAGGGTTCAGTGCAAAATCAAGGTTTGTAAGCTGCTATCTCAGTAACGCGGAGTCATAGAAGTGTGATACAAGAGATACAACAAATGAGCCGCCAAATGAGCTGTCAATGAGTAATGCACAATTTAAGGTTCGATTCATAGCAGTGTATAACTGGGACAACTAATTCCTAAGAATTACAGAGATTGACTTGGGGACTAACGGCTTACATCAATGTTTACTCAAGCAACAGATAAGAAAGTGTTTTGTTAATTGGATTATAGGACTTCTGCCGTATGTACTAACTTTGGTCATCAGATAGGATGCCAGGAATACATTCTCGTCTCTCAGTAATAGACATACTGTATAACGTGGAAAAATGGTCCCAAATTCTGCAAACGAAAATTCATAAAATGCATTATCATCCAAGTTAACATTATATATGCACCAAAGTTAGAAGAAATGTCATTCTATGCCATATAAACATCCAAATATTCGCTATTACATCCAAAATCTTCAAAATATGCATTATGCATGCATTTTCTTAAAAGGCCAAAACATGCAAACATGCACGGATAAAGAATGGTTATTTGGAATCGTTAAGCCATAAAACTAATATTTGCAAAAGTTTGAGAAGTGTAACTAGCTTATTTAAAAACATGTATTTGCATGGAAATCCGGGCTCTATTGATCACTATCAGATGATGAGGTGAAATATTTTAGTTTTGCCTTCCTGGTTTTCTTAGGAGGAATGGATTTACAGTTTGTTTTTTTTCTGCATGACTCCTTTGATTTTTTGCCATTTTTTATTCTCTGTAGAGCTTCTTCGGAGGTCACAATTTCACCATACTGTGAACTTCGTTCGTTTAGGTCTAACTCCTTGTTGAGGTGTTGGGTTATTCTGGGCCTGATTAAGCTTCTTACTTAAGGATTCTCTAATGACACTTTCAATTTCAGGTACAGATACTGATACTCTTTGGTGTTAAGCGTTTGGAATCTCTGGAACCAGCACCAATGGTTGTGGAGAATTTGACACTTCAGGGACTGCTACTGATGGGACGAATGGTTGTGGAGAATTTGACACTTCAGGGTCTGGTACTGATGGGATATTATTGGTGCCATTGGCAGCAGAAACAGCAGGAATGTTTGTCACAGCTTTTGTCTTAAAAAGTGGGTTAAAGCCAAAGGATCATAATCTTCTTCTGGAAATGTTTCCCTGTTCAAAAGGAAACGAACTGTACATTCAAATCCTGAAGTTAAATATGATCTCTTGAAACTGGAGGTGCATAACTTTCCAAGGTATGGTCCAAACATATGCTTTGGCAGTTTGACTCCTGGATTTCTCCTGTTCCAATCCAGCAAAATGTTATTCCATGCTTGTTTCAGGCTGTAGTTGATAGCAAAGAACTTAGCCCTAAAGATTACACACTTGGTCATGTTCTAATTACCCCGTAAATGTTCTATTTACCCCCTGTAAATTTATTGCAGATCTTTAATGTTCCAATTACCCCAAAGTTCAAGTACATACGGGTAATTAGAACACATTTCAGAATTAATTAATGTTAAACAAATTTAACTCAAAATTGTGCCAATCATAACTATAAAATGGTACTTAACACAAATATTTGAAAAAAGAAAAGAAAAACTCTTGTACAAATTGAGTAACACTGTATAATGTGTGGGAATGCAGAAATATCATTAGTTACTTTTTGGTCATGCCAAAATATGAGCACTTATAAATTCATTAACAATTAATATTAACCAATGAAATGTGACATACAGATTCTGAACAACCTGAAGATGTAATTCCCTATCAATTTTGTATTTTATTTTCCTACATATGGTATATATATGATAACGTTCTAATTACCCCAGGTTCCCCTAGATCTTTTGAAGAGTGCCTGCGACAGGGAAAGATACTTCAGTCCTGGAAAAAATCAACAGTGAAAATGCTCTACAAGGGCAAAGGTGAGATGGGAGGCCAAATAGCTACATAGGCAACATGTTAGTACGTAGGCTTCTAAAGATTTGACCACCCTTTTGTGTAAAAGGCTGATCAAAATGGTGGACGGTGAACTGCCAGACACCCAGTTCAGTTTTAGGAGAGGTAGGTCTGTCAATCATACCATACAATACCTCCAGGATGACATCAAAGCAGTGCTAGCAGTAGAGAGGGGAAACTTCATGCCATATTTATAGATTATACAAAGGCTTTCGACATTATCACCAGAACAATTCTAAAAAACAAACTGGAGGGATTGATTAAATCACACCATTACTAGTTATCTCTCATCAGAGACATAATGAAGAGTGACTACATACAGATTGACAACAGCATCACTACATCCCAGCTGATAGAACAAATAACAGGTGTTCTACAAGGTCACTCAGTCCACTCCTCTTCATAGTTGCTACAGCAGGCATTACGACAATAACAAAGGACGACATAAGGCTACTGATGTACACAGATGATATGGCACTGACGTCAACCTTGCACAAGCAGCTCCAGGCAGTTTTCAACGACCTCAGAAAATGGGCACAATGCAATGAGATGAAAATGAACAAAGACAAAACTGTCTCCATGACTTTCCAGGAAGAAGGGAAGCAAGTCCCTTTTCTACATAGGGAAGTATCAACTCAAAGCAGTGACTAATTTCAAATATTTAGGAGTGACTTTCCAGACTCGAGTAACAATTTCAGCTTACACCTGAGTGAACGATGAAATCAAAGCTATGAATAATATTAGATTCCCAGGCAATTATCCATCACAATAGTCATAAAGCTTTTCGGTTTGAAGATTAGATCAGCAGTTGTATACGGCCTGGAAAATGTGTGGACATGCCTTCAAAAGGAACAGATGAAACAATTAGCAAAAGTTGAACCAACATATCTGAAAAGAGCACTCTGTCTAAACTAACTCTGTCTCGTATCACATGAATTAGCTAGAGAGCTCTTATTCACTGAGGAGCTACGTCTAAACTTTCTGCTACCCGCAATGCCAGCATTCTTAGATATTCTGGTATGTCTAAAAGTAAAGAAAACTGCTATATGTGACAAGTTTTATGCAGCAGATGCAATGATCAACCGTGAATGGATGCAACCTGCAGCACATAGGTACAAGATTTTCCATTCATGGTTTTCACTCCAAGCACTGTGGTGTGAAACGATATCATGAGCCGGGTGCAGGCTGCGCATATAAAAGATGTACTGAACCATGTGAGAGATACCACGCCCTGACATGCAAAATGCGAACTGAATCCCTTAAATAGTTTTGTACAAAAGATTGATTTATATTTACTCTTTGCACATTGTGCACAATTATATATTCATTCATCACAATTTTGTCTACTACAGTACTCACGATTAATTCCATGAATACCTTAGACTGGAGCATCTCATATGTCTTTCCTCACAGTGTATTCTGTTGGGATGGCAGTCCTGTGCTCAATCTGCAGCTGGTTTTTCTTTGATTCTGGTGCTATTTCACTAATTATACAGCACACAAACAAAATATAGAAAATTTGTTAATGGCACTCGATTCCACGATACAAATAGTTACACTGTATCAAATTACAGAACTGTCGCAATTATTTTCACCTGCCAAAACACCGAAGTTCCATAAGCCAAAACTCACAAATGTAGGAAAGGTTGTTTATGAATCTGTGTAATATAAGATTATGGAATGGTTCAGAGGAATAGAAATAAAGAGCCCAGACAGGAAGAGAAATGTACTTGAGATATGCATGAGTACTCTGTTAATTTTTATAATAAATGATACTGAAACCACTGACCATTGTATCCTTGATGAGCTGTTTTGCAACCACCTGGGGTGATAGTAGTCCTGCAGACTGACTTATCAAACGAGTCTCCAGGGGCTTTGTCTTCTCTTCATTGGCGAAGCCTGGAGTATCTGTGTCTGGAGGTAGAGCCAAGGTTACCGAAACATTATACGGTTTGCACTGAAAAAAATGTATGACCATAAGCAATTATTCATAATACAGCACAGTATAGTACACAATTTCAAAAATATGGGATATAAAAACAGATTTAAAACATTAAGTGAGATAATTTTACATTCCTGGAATTCAAAATTAGAATCTTCTGTACAAAGTAGATTGGTATCTTATGGATGTGATTAATTTTAACTGGAAATTATAATTCATTCTGAGAAGTATACTCCATTTTTGAGGTTATATGGTTGAGGAAACAAAAGGAAACAAGAAAATAATCAGGATCAAGATGAATATTAAGTTTACCCTACTGGTGACGTTAAGCACTGAGCGCCCTTGGTGCTATTCGACAGGAGTAGGCTATGTGCGGGCACCGGGTTTCACCCTCTCTCTTTCTACTATCATATATCTTGTCCTTTATTTCATCTCATTAAATCTTCTGATGAGGCTGATGTCAGGAAGAACGTCCAGTCATAAAAACTCGCTATGAAGGTTTATCTCACTTCACAACCAACCCCATACAAAAATGGGACTAGAGAAGGACAACATCAGAATTTATGATTTTGACTATTTTTTTGCTTGTAGATAGAGGTGCTCAGCTGGGCGCTATTGAGGCTAGCCCAGTGCTGCCGGGCTGGTGTGACGTAAATGCGGGCAGTTTACGTAGCAAGCATACGCGCAGTGAAGCGAGAGGGCGAACGCACTTTGCAGGAAGAGAACAGTGACGTTCGATTGTCATTAAGAAAAAACGCTGAATGGGGTACAATATTTAAGAAAAAAACGCTATAATCGCAAGAATTTTATTATTTACAAGTTTCATATTCCGTATTGATTGGATTCAATGTAATAGACAAGAAAAATGTTCCACCGATCAATACATTTATTGTGAATGAATTATTGCACTAGTACCGGTTTCGACCTATCTTGGCCATCATCAGCAAGCACACAAATTTACAGTCATAGGACAAAATTACAAAAATGTTACGTAAGAGCATCCGGATGTCTAATGAAAAATGGAAGTAAAATATATTGCAGTATGTTGCGTTAAAATATCTCTGATTAAAAGTGGTGATGGTTAGAATAAACTAAAACCTATTGATTGAGCATGGACATGAGTACATAAACACATTAAAATATATATGCCACATCATAAGACACTAAAAAATATAGCACATTAAACACATTAAAACATGGTATATTTTAAAGACGTCTATTAAAATTTGAGTTCATGTTGCGTTGCATTCATTCTTCAATCCTCTTGTAGTTCTTGTGTTGATTAAGTTGTATAGGTGAATATCGAGAATGTTCTATGGCTGATATACTTTGTATTGGTGATATACTTTGTATTGGTATGTGTGTGTGAAATGAAAAAAGTACTTACTGTTGTTGCTGTGGAGGTTGTGTACCGATATGTTTGGAGATTTGTTGTGTTCTGCTACGAGTACGTCTGGGGCTCATGTGAGCTGTGTGGAGGGATGTTGGTAGAGCGGATGGAGGAGTGGCTATTGTGAAGGTAGGGGCGGGGTTAGGTTTGTGATTCGTCGGTTTGTTATGACGTGTGTTTACTAATTTGAGATAGTCATTTTTTATTGCAGGAATGACTTTGTCAAAGATGGTACTGGTTTTCTCTGTAATGTCGTTAATGTTATGATTGGGGTTAGCGTATTGATCCAAAGAAATATAGAAATCTTCGGTTATGTTGAGCAGGGGGCCCTTAGAGTTTATGTTTAATATCATCATGTCATTATTGATGTCTGAAGTTGTGCTTAGATAGTTCTACATGTTGGCCTATTGATGAGAAATGGTAGTGCTTTACTGCATTTATATGTTCATTATAACGGATGGTGAAGTTTCTACCTGTACGTCCAATGTAGCTTGTGTCACAGTTGTTACATTTGATGCGGTAGACACCTGATTGGTTGTATTTATTATTATTATTGACTGTTTTGGTGTTGTGTATAGTGTTGGTGCTGTTGTGTGTGGTTTTGAATGCTATTTTCAGGTTGTGCTTCTTAAAGATATTAGTTATAGTATATATATATATATATATATATATACTATATCCCCTCCACCAACATCCCTCCACACAACTCACATGAGCCCCAGACGTACTCATAGCAGAACACAACAAATCTCCAAACAAATCGGTACACAACCTCCACAGCAACAACAGCAAGTACTTTTTTCATTTCACACACACATCCAGGCATTCCTTCATACATACGCCATACTCATATTAGCTTTTCTTTACAGATAACAACCATATAACGTGCATAGACGAGAGAAGTGTCACCACCAACTGCTCTAAAATTAAACCCTATCTTGCTGTATATATAAATCTTACCTGACTACATCAACAGTTAAATTGCACAATACTCAATTTTCAAATTTTAATGACAAGAGTTCTTATAACATACCAATACAAAGTATATCAGCCATAGAACATTCTCGATATTCACCTATACAACTTAATCAACACAAGAACTACAAGAGGATTGAAGAATGAATGCAACGCAACATGAACTCAAACTTTAATAGACATCTTTAAAATATACCATGTTTTAATGTGTTTAATGTGCTATATTTTTTAGTGTCTTATGATGTGGCATATATATTTTAATGTGTTTATGTACTCATGTCCATGCTCAATCAATAGGTTTTAGTTTATTCTAACCATCACCACTTTTAATCAGAGATATTTTAACGCAACATACTGCAATATATTTTACTTCCATTTTTCATTAGACATCCGGATGCTCTTACGTAACATTTTTGTAATTTTGTCCTATGACTGTAAATTTGTGTGCTAGCTGATGATGGCCAAGATAGGTCGAAACCGGTACTAGTGCAATAATTCATTCACAATAAATGTATTGATCGGTGGAACATTTTTCTTGTCTATTACATAATCGCAAGAAAACCTAACTTTTCAAGATATTCCTGTATGATTTATGCTGTGCTTGATGTAGTCAGTTTTATTTTCTTATGTTTATACATTCAAAGAACACTAACATGTTATAATTTTTGTTTTACAATTTAGAAAGGTAAACCGTTTAAGCGTACAAGCTACAATTTACAATTCCTTGGATGGAAATGACAGTATTTCTATTTCTTAAAAAGTTAAATTTGTATTATTCATTCATTTCAAACTCGTGTATCGCCACAGTGATCGAGAGTGATTGGGAGAAATTCGCCCAACCGTCACGGCTTTTGACATAACGTCATTGTGGATGAATAGCATACACTCATCGCCTGCCTGCCCACCGACTTAGTGCTGGGCACTCGCGGGGGAAAATGCCCAGCGTGAGCACCTCTGTTGTAGATTGGGAGCGGCAACATGGCTGACTAATAATAATAGAAAAACAACAAGGATCCACCTTGGACATACATAGGATAAACAGAAGAGGATCAGTGGAAGAGCCTTTTATTTGGATTGGTCATAAAAGTAAAAAGAGGCAATGGAACAACATGAAGTGATAGATGAACTATCAATTTCAGCAGTTTAGAGCTTCCGAACAGAAGTGAAGAAATATGGCACACTTTTAAATTATGACAACTGTTTCAATGACGAGTATAATCCTGTAACGAGTATCCATGTAATATTTTAATAACACAGCCAGGGTTTTAGAAATTTTAAGTGGAATGTAGTAATATAGAGTGGAAAGGTTCCTTGATATGTTATGTTGATATTGCATAATAGGCTGATGAAGTGATCTGAAAAATCTCAGAACATGTACCTAAAATAAATTTGTGAATTAATTAATTGTTACATATGTGAGTATTGATAAGGCGGACCATGGACAACATCCTCAACATTAAGTTTATTGTACATGTTATTAGGAAATACCATATGATTGTTCATAAACATTATTCACACATATAAAACTCCATTTATAATTTCTAGTACATTTGTTTACACTGGATAAATTTGCAAGAATCTTGTTAAAACTACACTCTGAAAATCAACAAGAATTATGCTCATCCATCTACATGTTTCCCAGAGATAGCCATAGACTGAGTTTGTAAAATGAGTTACTGTAGATACAGCAATTATCTTTAACATTATTCTAGAAGTACTACTGTTAGCAGGACAGGTTACCTGGTGAAAAACAATACCAACTTAACTATTTAACGTAGAAATTTGTGAAATATTAAATATAGATTCTGTAGAAATTATGTAAAGTAAGTGTATCTTCACATCTTTAAATATATCGTCCCCACTCTGGCAAACTATTGAATGTGCAAACTGTCAAAAAATTAGGAGAGCTGAAAGAAGTTGTGTTTACTCATGTCAAATCAATTTTTATATTTTATTATCATCATCATCATCTTTCATCATCCTAAACCATCTCCAGTTTCCCGGGTGTGGTATATGACCCTCCTCCATCTCATCCTGTCCTTGTACCAGTATTCCTCCACCAACTTGTCCCAATCATGACCTCTCAGCAGTACATCGTTCTTAACTAAATCTATTCATTTCCTTCGTGGCCTTCCCACGGGTCGTCTTCCTTCTACTTTTCTGTCAAATTCCTTCCTTGCAGTTCTGTTTACTGGCATCCTCTTCACGTGACCAAACCACTTCAGTCTTGATATCTGAATCTTATTGAGGAATCATCTATTCCTACTTCCTACACGTTGGGAGTTTCAAATCTGCATAAGAACGCAGTCGGTGATATTTATCCTGAGCGATAACCTATAGGTTTCATGGGCTTAAAAGTTTCCTGAAAGTCCTAATTTTTTACCCCCTCCCCCATATTAAGATGGCAGCACAATCTCCCAGACAAGTTAGAAAATAGAAATTTGGAAAAATTATAGCTTTTTGCCTGTAACAGATGGAAAATTTACGAGATGTTTAAAAATGTTATTTTTTTACCCCCCAAAAAAATTGAAATATGGAGGCAATTTATTGACGGTGCAGACCTTCCTTTCGAGGTATTTGGTGGCTAAATGGTAAGTCATATCACAAAACGGATGGCACAATCTCCGTTCAATTTGGAGTGATCTACAACTTTGGTCCTGTGATGTTTTGTCATATATCTATCCCTTATGTTAAATTTGGCTCTATTTCTGGATTTACCTAAATTTTGCACTTTGCACACGTATAATTGATGGTTTGATTCACTTATAGGAAAGATGGGATCATCAAATTCTACACGAATATTGGCCAACCCAGCAAAATTCTATGTTTGAAGCTGTCGCATAAGTATCTGAAAAGTAATTCACTGTTTGAAAACCTTACACAAATTTAACCCTATTCAACGTTTCTAAAATAATCTTGCCTTTAAATAGATGAGATACGAGGAAGTATCATAGGGCCAGCCATTTAGATAGCTAAATGAGGCCAGAGTCATCTTTTTATACAATCCGTTTTTCAATATGAATGCATCGCTTAGCAGCAGTTATTCTGTAAATGAAGGTGAACATGCATATACTTCCGTATGTCGATCTACATTTATTAATTTAAGTCGATTTGTAGCGATCTAGTAAGGGGTGTGTCTTACATTGTAATTAATACTTTACAAATCAATAGTGGCTCTCAGCAGGAGGGCGTCTGCTGTTGTAATCAGTACTCCCCACATCGACTTTAACTAGCAATAGGAATGGGGTAGTCCTCCAACGTCTGTGTACCATTGTAATGCATAATCCCCTTCTTGATTTGACTAGCAGAAGGCAAGGGAGCGTGCATTTTTTAAAAACTCTTTTACCTGATTCTCTTTATCATTAGGTATAGGTGCCCCCGATTATAAACAAATTTACCCATCAAAATGTGACTGACGTTACGCATAGTGAATTGCGGCAGACAAGTGGACCTGTCGTTATCATCACAACTCTGCAACTCGCACTTTTCACATTGGAAACAACGTCTGCGGACCTCCCTATGCTTTTTCTCGGATAACACCAAGAGACATGCAATTTAAAAAATTTTTATTCACTTCATGTACAGTAATTTACTTCGATATCCATATACATTGTAGAATACCGTAGTGAAGCATGGATACATTTGCTAGTATATGAATAAAACATGCCTTTGCTGGCAAGATGTAGTGTTTACAGTGCACTATGTCTTCTGCTATGGGCTAGAATAAATTTGCTACTTTCATTGACCTGTCTAAGTCTCATCCTTGGCTATGACAATATGAAAGTGACTGAGATATGAGTGATGTTAGTAATGCCATTCCTTATACAGCCAGTCCCTGTTATGAATGGTGTGAAAATATCGCTCATAGGGTCGGTTGGTGCATCCATATCAGTGGGCTTCGCAGACTGATATGTAATAGCAACTTTTGGCTCGGTGAGGAAAGCAACGGGAAACTACCTCATTCCTCTAGTACACCTCTACAGTGATGCCTAGGCTATTATGACAGCCCTTGGCGGAGCTGTGGGGGATCAAACTAGCCTTAGGGCTGAATACACAACATCTATATAAAAAATAACTTGTCCTGACTGACTGACTGATTCATCATCACACAAAATAAATTTCATCACCGAGCCGAAACTACTGGACATAGAGAAATGAAATTTTGGAGATACATTCATATTAACATGTAGGTGCTCGCTAAGGGAGGATTTTTGGATATTCCGTCGCTAAGGGGGTAAAAAGGGGGGTGAAATTTTAAAATGAGGATATCTATATCTCAAAAACTTAAAAGTTTACAGACGTAAAAATTGGTATTTGGAATCTCCTTTAAAAACAAAGAAACACTTTTTTTTTTTTTTTCGGAATATCTCATTAAGGGGAGAAAATGGTTGAACACCTTTTATAAGGAGACTTGTATCTCAAAAACTGAAGATGTTACAGACATGAAAATTAGTATTTGGAATCTCCTTTGAAAATAAAGAAACATGTATTTTTGCGTTTTCGGATAATCCGATGAATAGTTGGTGAACAGGAGTGACAAACGGGGTGAATTTTTAAAAGGACTATATCTGCAAATTATCTCAGACACGTAACATATTACAGATTTGACAACTGGTATTTGGAATTTCCTGTAAAAGTAAAGAAACATAAATATATTTTCAGAAAATCCAGTTAAGGGGAACTGAAAAAGAGGGGGTGAATTTTTAAAATTAGTGTATCTGTGTATGTGCAAGTAGGGCAGCATCCTGCTTCATGAATTTACCGAGCTCAGAACACTTTAAGCAAGCTTCGGACCTATGGGAGTAATGGAGTCCCACTCCCATTTGACAGGCGAGGGACTCCTTGGAAACAACTTGGCGAACGAAATGGAATTCGATGGGGAGCTATCAATATTAATGGGGCTTATGGAAGAAAGAAGGTAGAACTTGCTGAGTCAGCAAAGAGGATGCATCTGGATGTGCTAGGAGTAAGTGATATTCGGGTAAGGGGAGATAAGGAGGAAGAGATAGGAGATTATAAAGTGTACTTGACGGGTGTTAGAAAGGGAAGGGCAGAGTCTGGGGTAGGGCTCTTTATCAGGAATACCATTGCCCGCAACATAGTTTCTGTTAGGCACGTAAGTGAGCGAATGATGTGGGTAGATTTGTCAGTGGGAGGAATTAGTACAAGAATTGTGTCCGTGTATTCACCATGTGAGGGTACAGATGAGGATGAAGTTGACAAGTTTTATGAAGCATTGAGTGACATCGTGGTCAGGGTCAACAGCAAGGATAGAATAGTGCTAATGGGCGATTTCAATGCGAGAGTTGAGAATAGAACTGAAGGATACGAAAGGGTGATTGGTAAATGTGGGGAAGATATGGAAGCTAATGGGAATGGGAAGCGTTTGCTGGACTTCTGTGCTAGTATGGGTTTAGCTGTTACGAATACATTCTTCAAGCATAAGGCTATTCACCGCTACACATGGGAGGCCAGGGGTACCAGATCCATAATAGACTATATCTTAACAGACTTTGAATTCAGGAAATCTTTTAGGAATGTACGAGTTTTTCGGGGATTTTTCGATGATACAGACCATTATCTGATCTGTAGTGAACTAAGTATCTCTGGGCCTAGGGTAGAGAAAGTGAAATCTGTCTGCAAACGAATAAGGGCAGAAAATCTCCAGGACGAGGAAATTAGACAGAAGTACATGGATATGATTAGTGAGAAGTTTCGAACAGTAGACAGTAAGCAGGTTCAGGATATAGAAAGTGAGTGGGTGGCATACAGGGATGCTGTAGCAGAAACAGCAAGGGAATGCCTAGGAACAACTGTGTGTAAAGATGGGAAAAGGCGAACATCTTGGTGGAATGATGAAGTGAGAGCAGCCTGTAAACGTAAAAAGAAGGCTTATCAGAAATGGCTCCAAACAAGGGCCGAGGCAGACAGGGATTTGTACGTAGATGAAAGAAACAGAGCGAAACAAATAGTTGTTGAATCCAAAAGGAAGTCATGGGAAGATTTTGGTAATAACCTGGAAAGGCTAGGTCAAGCAGCAGGGAAACCTTTCTGGACAGTAATAAAGAATCTTAGGAAGGGAGGGAAAAAGGAAATGAACAGTGTTTTGAGTAATTCAGGTGAACTCATAACAGATCCCAGGGAATCACTGGAGAGGTGGAGGGAATATTTTGAACATCTTCTCAATGTAAAAGGAAATCATCATTGTGGTGTTGCAAACAGTCAAGCTCATGGGGAGGAGGAAAATAATGTTGGTGAAATTATGCTTGAGGAAGTGGAAAGGATAGTAAATAAACTCCATTGTCATAAGGCAGCAGGAATAGATGAAATTAGACCTGAAATGGTGAAGTATAGTGGGAAGGCAGGGATGAAATGGCTTCATAGAGTAGTCAAATTAGCGTGGAGTGTTGATAAGGTACCTTCAGATTGGACAAAAGCAGTAATTGAACCTATCTATAAGCAAGGGAACAGGAAGGATTGCAACAACTATCGAGGTATCTCATTGATTAGTATACCAGGCAAAGTATTCACAGGCATCTTGGAAGGGAGGGTGCGATCAGTCGTTGAGAGGAAGTTGGATGAAAACCAGTGTGGTTTCAGACCAGAGAGAGGCTGTCAGGATCAGATTTTCAGTATGCGCCAGGTAATTGAAAAATGCTACGAGAGGAATAGGCAGTTGTGTTTATGTTTCGTAGATCTAGAGAAAGCATATGACAGGGTACCGAGGGAAAAGATGTTTGCTATACTGGGGGACTATGGAATTAAAGGTAGATTATTAAAATCAATCAAAGGCATTTATGTTGACAATTGGGCTTCAGTGAGAATTGATGGTAGAATGAGTTCTTGGTTCAGGGTACTTACAGGAGTTAGACAAGGCTGTAATCTTTCACCTTTGCTGTTTGTAGTTTACATGGATCATATGCTGAAAGGTATAAAATGGCAGGGAGGGATTCAGTTAGGTGGAAATGTAGTAAGCAGCCTGGCCTATGCTGACGACTTGGTCTTAATGGCAGACTGTGCCGAAAGCCTGCAGTCTAACATCTTGGAACTTGAAAATAGGTGCAATGAGCATGGTATGAAAATTAGCCTCTCGAAGACTAAATTGATGTCAGTAGGTAAGAAATTTAACAGAATTGAATGTCAGATTGGTGATACAAAGCTAGAACAGGTCGATAATTTCAAGTATTTAGGTTGTGTGTTTTCCCAGGATGGTAATATAGTAAGTGAGATTGAATCAAGGTGTAGTAAAGCTAATGCAGTGAGCTCGCAGTTGCGATCAGCAGTATTCTGTAAGAAGGAAGTCAGCTCTCAGACGAAACTATCTTTACATCGGTCTGTTTTCAGACCAACTTTGCTTTATGGGAGCGAAAGCTGGGTGGACTCAGGATATCTTATTCATAAGTTAGAAGTAACAGACATGAAAGTAGCAAGAATGATTGCTGGTACAAACAGGTGGGAACAATGGCAGGAGGGAACTCAGAATGAGGAGATAAAGGCTAATTTAGGAATGAACTCGATGGATGAAGCTGTACGCATAAACCGGCTTCGGTGGTGGGGTCATGTGAGGCGAATGGAGGAGGATAGGTTACGTAGGAGAATAATGGACTCTGTTATGGAGGGTAAGAGAAGTAGAGGGAGACCAAGACGACGATGGTTAGAGAATAATGGACTCTGTTATGGAGGGTAAGAGAAGTAGAGGGAGACCAAGACGACGATGGTTAGACTCTGTTTCTACCGATTTAAAGATAAGAGGTATAGAACTAAATGAGGCCACAACACTAGTTGCAAATCGAGGATTGTGGCGACGTTTAGTAAATTCTCAGAGGCTTGCAGACTGAACGCTGAAAGGCATAACAGTCTATAATGATAATGTATGTATGTATGTATGTATGTATCTACAGTATATCTCAAAAACTTAACATGCTGCAGATGTGAACATTGGTATTTGGAATCTCCTTTAAAAATAAGGACACACGTATTCTTCGGTTTTCGAGAAAAACCCTTAACGGGGGGTGGGGTGAAAGAATTGAAAAATTAGTCGAATTATTTGTATGAGAATGTATGTATATATATATATATATATATATATATATATATATATATACACCCAAAAAAATATAATAAAGATGTTACAAATGTGAAAACTGGTATTCGGAATATTTTGGGTGGGGAGAAACCAACTTAACGGGCGGGGGTAGAGTGAAAAAGAGTTGAATACTTTTCATGAGGATACTTATATCTCAAAAACTGAAGATGCTAGATATGAAAATTTGTACTTGGAATTTCCTTTCTTTGGAAAATCCACTTAAGGGGGTGGTGAATTAATTGAAAAATTAGTTCAATTCCTTTTTTTTTTCTTTGCGTTTAGGCCATCTGTGGACCATGGTGCTTGTGTTCTAGCTTTGTTTTTGTCTTCGTCTGCCCCTTTTAGCATACTGGATTGTGTTCTTAGTGGCCTCTTGAGCCTTCCGGTTGGCCCAGTATTCCTTCATTTTCTCGCTGAATTCTTTCCTGCGCTCCTCTGACCAATTCCCGGCTCCTTTGTGGCTAGCTGATGTAAAAAAACTAAAGATGTTGCCAACGTGAAAGTATTTGGATCTCCTTTAAAAATAAACACGCATTTGGGGGGGGGGGGAGGACTTGGAGGTGGGGGCGGTGAAAAAGGAGTTTAATTATTTTTCATGAGGATGCATATATCTCAAAACTGAAGATGTTACATTCGTGATAATTGTCATTTCGAAGCTCCTTTATGAATAAAAATCAATTTTTCTGGTTTTCGGAAAATTCACTTAAGGGGAAGGGTGAAAGGAAGTGAGAAATTTAATTCTTTTTCTGGAGAAACTTATATCTCAAATAATTAAGGTTACACATGGGAAAATTTGTATTTGGAATCACCTTAAAAATAAAGAAGCATGCATTTTTGGAGGGGGGGAATCAACTTAACGGGCTGGGGTGGAAAAGGAGTTGAATTCTTTTTTATGAGGAATATCTCAAAAACTGAACATATTAGAGGCATGAATATCTGTATTTGGAATCTTGTTTCAAAGTAAAGCAACACATGTTCTTTTGTCTTCTGAGAATCCACTTAAGGGGGGGTGAATGAATTGAAGAATTAGTTGAATTCTTTGTGTAAGGATACTTATATCTCAAAAATTGAAATTTTAAAGACATGAAAATTGGCATTTGGAATCTCTTTTAAAAATGAAGAAACACACACTTTTGGGGAGGGGGGAATCCACTTAACGGGTAGAAAGGGGGGTGAAAAATGAGTTAAATTACTTTTAAGGGTATACTTATACCTGAAAAACTGAAGATGTTACAGACGTGAAAATTAGTATTTGGAATCTCCTTGAAAATGAAGAAACACACTTTTTTTTTTTCCCTGGAAAATCGACGTAAGGGGTGTGGGGTTGAAAATAAGTACATAAGGAGTTGAAATATGTTTATGAGAATAATTTACCTTAAAAACGAAAGCTGTGACAGACGTGAAAGTTGGTATTTTGAATTTCCTTTCAAAATAAAGAACACGAATTTTTGTTTTTGGAAGTCCATTTAAGGTGGGAGAGGGGTGGAAAGAAGTGAAGAAGATGAAGTTGAATTATTCTTATAAGTATACATTTATCTTTAAAAAACTGAAGGTGTTACAAACGTACAGACATGAAAACTGGCATTTGGAATCTCCTTTAAAAGTAATGAAACACGTATTTTTTGGTTTTTGGAAAATCCAGTCAAGGGACTGAAAAGAACTGGAAAAGCGGGTAAATTTTTAAAATGAATACCGGTATATCTACATTACATGTCAAAAACTTAACATGTTAGAGACAAGAAACTTGCTATTTCGAAAATCCTTTAAAAATACAGGAACCTGTACGTTTTTGTTTTCAGAGAAAGCAGTTAACAGGGGTTCAAAAGAAGTGAAAAGCAGTTGAATTATTTTTTATGCGGATACTTATATCTTAAAAACTGAAGATGTCACAGACGTGATAATTTGTTTTTGGAATCTCCTTTAAAAATAAAGAAACGTGTATTTTTGTTTTCGGAAAATACACTTAGATATAGGTGGGGGAAGGACTGATCAAGGGGTTGAATTCTTTTTATAGGGATTCATATGTATATCTCAAAAACTGTAGATGTTACAGTTGTGGGAATAGGTATTTGGAATCTCCCTTAAAAATAAAAAAACACGTACCGGTATTTAATTTTTTTACTTGAGAGAGGACTGTTTCTCACATGTACAGTTCTATGTCGCATGATCGTCTTAACCCCAAAAGGTAATAGCACAAACATGGTTTACAAAGAATTTCTGGGGTAAATGAAACTCAACTTCGTGGTGAGTTTTTATACTTTAGGAATTTTCAGATATTGTCTTGGTACAAAGCCGAGAAACAATTATTTTGATCATATTACGAAATTCACGCGAGCGAAGCAGTGGGTAATTGCTAGTACATGAATAAAACTTCAATGGTTCGAATCTGACCATGCATATGGGCTTTTTGAAATGGCAAGTCATATCCCTCTGGTTTGAATTCTACATAAAACAGGAGGTCATGAAGCTATGGTCACAATGTCAAAAAACACATCAAATCACAAGCTAGCTTGCTTCTTTGATTCCAGGCTACAAATATTAAGGCACTGCTTTATTCCCCCTAAGAGTAGAGGAGTATAAAAAACAAATCTAAATGCTTATTCTTCCTGTAACACTAACGACGACAGCTTTTCAAGCTGACATTCGAATTTAGTTTGAAACATTTTTGGATAAAAGGGAAGGGAGGGAAAAAAAGAAGAAAATCACGGAACAGGTGTATCAGTTTTCTCCTCCAAAACACAAAGTTTAACATTCCTAAAAGAAAAAAGCCACTGGAAGACAAATCTACTAATAACCCACAAAGTATTTTCATTATCAATCAATCAATCAATCAATCAATCAATCAATCAATCAATCAATCAATCAATCAATCAATCAATCAATCACCATGGATCTGCATTCAAACATCTCCCTTGGTAAATTTTTCCAATCTCTAATCCTTTTTCCTATAAATGAATATTTGTCCCAACTTGTCCTTTTGAATTCATATTGTGAACTTTTAAAAACACAAACTTATTTGTTTTACCACTGACAGCTTGGAACATACCACTTATTTTAAATGTGTAACATTTTATTGTGTGTTATTTTCCACCTATTCAATACAATCAATCATAAGATTAATGTTCTTTCACATTAAACTATGAACATGGGACATGTTTCGCCCCATTTAAAGGGCATCATCAGCCTTACCATCGCCTCAATACCAAAACAGGTACCTGTTTAGCTATAACATAATCTAAAAATTCTCATAATTTAAAACATTAACATGAAGTATAGTCATTATTTAAGGAACTTCATTAGACATGAGAATCATTAATATGCTAAAGGCCTAATTCCTTGCTCTTTTGACATGATTCTCATGTCTTGTTTTTGAATTGTTTATCAAACTAAATTTTTGGACTAAGAGGTCCACAACCTCACCTTTAGCACTTACTGTTTCGTTTTCGTCTGTATCATTTTATTTTATTCTTAGTTTTAGCACACTTTTTGGATTCAATTATGTTTTATATTAACCTTTTCTCACTGAATTTGTTTCAGAGAGTTATTTATTGCTCCATCTAGTGATATAAATATTGTATATTGTTATTTATTTCTGTCATGTCTCTTTTGTTTCTTCATTATGTTTTTAGCACATTTTTAACTTGTATTACGCAATTACTTTAACACCACCCCCCATTTCACTGAAGATGGCTCAAACGAGTCGAAACCCATTTGAATTTTATTGCTCCATCTAATGATGGAATTATGATATGTATTGAATGAGGAGGATACATTTAATTTTTCCATCCTGTATGTTTCAAAGTTCAAAAAAATGTAATTCTTGGTTATACCAAGAAGTAATAGTATTGTTGTGTTTGCTTCTAGCTTTTGAATCGCATGGAAATTTCTTAACAAAAAAATCAATATCAAACTTCTGATGCACATATTTGATTACTGCTGGCCGATCCCAGTACAGCAATAAGTTAGTTAATGTCTTCCTTTCCCAGAATTGTGGTTTTGATTCCAACTAAGGTTGGTAGCATTTGAGGCTGTTTAAGCATGGTACCTACATGACACTGGCCTTCAGCACGTTATAATAACTCCTGTGGCACAAAATGTTGACACTTTGACATCTCTCAATGCCTATAGCAACTGAAGGGATGTAAAATATTATCATTATGACTGATTTCTGACCACATTGACAAATGTTTTACCCATTACAATAGGAAATCAATATATAACCAAAGTGAGGAATGTAACCACTTGTAATGATACCCACATTAACACTGCAAGCCTGTATTATAACAAGTAAAATGCAAGGTTCCTTCCATGATAACTATTACTATGATATTCACAATTACTCTTATCTTACGTTTATCTAATATTCAGAAAGTTTTGAATGTTAGAATTTAATTGCAAAAACTTTGGTCACCATTGATAACTTTGTAGATTCTACTTAACTTACCTGAAATAAATAAAATAATTGTAATACTCTGAAATATCCGTAATTCAGGTGCCGGAGTTCACTAAAATGTGTCCCTTGAATTTAGATAATGATAAATTTTATCTTCTCTCCTAGGTTATGTACATAAAGCTTTGAACTAATAAATCAGCTACGGGGCCCTACCTAACCCTCTGAATGAGAACTGCACCAAGGTCATCTACTTCAAATAAAACCTTCACAAGGATTTATTTAGTTATACCCGAATGTGACAATCTATGGAGATCCACTTCAACAGACACTAGTAATAATCACATAAATAACACTTCAAAATAAACAACTGACAGACTGGGAAGTTTCCCCCTAATACATTAACATATAAATACAAATCTAAAGCTAAAATTAATACTGTACATGGCAAATCAGACACTACAATCTACTATCATTTGTAGTAATCATGTAAGCAAAGACGAACAATGATGACAACAACAAACTTCATTACTTTGGGCAATATACACAACTTTCAGTGTTTCACTGACATGTGGCATCTTGGTTCAGATCACCTTTGTTATAAAGTACATTTTTTTGTCACTCACTGATTTTAACACAAGTATAATCATACCGTTCACTTTTCAAAAAATAAAAACACATATGTTTTGCATCTACACCTTGAAACCAGGCCATAGACTGTAGCAGTTCATGAACACATATGAAGGTTGGAACTTTAATAGTGGCAACACTGCTGTAGAGACACCATGCAACAGAACCTAATAACGTCACTGAAAACACACGTTAGTTACATACCTACCTTACCTCAGAGAACATGGACTCTCCCTTCCCACATCACGCCCATGCGAACTGGCAAGAGAAACAGAGCCTCATGTTACCTGGCGGTCTAAGGTAGTGTTATCACAATGTTTTTGAAACAGGAACAACGGAGATGGATAAAGACTGAATGTGCCAGAGGTCGTACAGCATAACAGTGTCATTAAGGTCTTCAAGATGCTTGCGGCGAATCTGCATTGCATGCCAAAATGTGGCAGACATGCATCATAATAAGCGTAAGAAATTCATTTTAACCTCAACCTATTCAATACAGTACAAGATGTTAACGTGTTAGTTAAACATCATTAAAATAGTTGAGACATGTTTCGCCCCTTTTGTGGGGCATCATCAGTCATATCAATACCTCAAAGTTCTACCAGACGTCTGGTTAGAAAATCGTAAAACATGTTGCATGAGTGAATACATTAAAAAAAACTTACAATGTCTTATCATCAACAAAATATCAAATTGATTGAAAACAAATTGCACTAGTGAACATGTTGGTGAATTTCCACTTAAACAAGGCTGTCATATGTGTAGTAAATGACAATAGTGATAGTCTAAAATCTTATTCGATGGTAAAATTTTAAGACAGTTTAAAATTTATGTACAAATATTGGGAATGAATACAGAATACATATAATTACAAATACTGTACATGTATTTTACATATGAAATGATATGGAAAAGCATACCAATATCATGGAAAAGCATTCCAAATTTGTCCTAATTTCACTTAAATTTAATCTTAATATTACATTTATGATGTGGTCTAATGGAAATAGCATCAAGATGTGAAAGTTTGTATGTGATTTATGACCAGCTCATGTGAAAACGTTTCATTACGTCGTAAATTCAACATCATTAAAATAGTTGAGACATGTTTCGCCCCTTTTGTGGGGCATCATCAGTCATATCAATACCTCAAATACAGGCACTCCGTCTCATAGAGAGTGCCCAACGGAGGTGAATAGCCCATGGACACTTCAGCAAACTAATTTGTTTGGGTCTAAAATACAATTATGTTTTACGTATGTGAAAATCTGAAAGGAAGGATAAGTCCTTAATTAGTTGAGTTGAAATAACGACTGAGAAAGAGGTTGAGGTTTTTGGAGCAATAAGTTAACAGTCCAACAACACTAAAGGTAAACTTAACTCCATAATTCTCTTAATTCTCCAACACATTTAGCCTTCCTCTTTCCCAGTCGTTATTTCAACTCAACTAATTAAGGACTTATCCTTCCTTTCAGATTTTCACATACGTAAGACAGCTCAACATTACAGTAATTACATCGCAAAATGTTTTGACTGTCACCCATTCAACTAATAAACCGACATCCCATACTCCAGCAACTGAAATACACTGTTAAAACTTCTAAATAACTAGTCAAATGGGAAGATATAAACAACGCTTCAACCGCCCACATTCAAACCATTAGTTCAAATGTTTCCACATAGGTTCAATTTGAATCAAATATCGACTGTTGTTTACAGGCAATCCGTCTCATAGAGAGTGCCCAACGGGGTTGAATAGCCCATGGACACTTCAGTGAACTAATTTGTTTGGGTCTAAAATACAATTATGCAACATAGATATCCAAGTTGAATTTACAACGTAATGCAACGTTTTCACATGAGCTGGTCATAAATCACATACAAACTTTCACATCTTGATGCTATTTCCATTAGACCACATCATAAACGTAATATTAAGATCAAATTTAAGTGAAATTAGGACAAATTTGGAATGCTTTTCCATATCATTTCAGAAGTAAAATACGTGTACAGTATTTGTAATTATATGTATTCTGCATTAATTCCCAATATTTGTACACAAATTTTAAACCGTCTTCAAATTTTAGCATCGAATAAGATTTTAGACTGTCACTATTGTCATTTACTACACATATGACAGCCTTGTTTAAGTGAAAATTCACCAACATGTTCACTAGTGCAAATAATTTTTGATCAATTTGATATTTTGTTAATGATAAGACATTGTAAGTGTTTTTTAATGTATTCACTCATGCAACATGTTTTACAATTTTCTAACCAGACGTCTGGTAGAACTTTGAGGTATTGATATGACTGATGATGCCCCACAAAAGGGGCGAAACATGTTTCAACTATTTTAATGATATTTAACTCACATGTTAACATCTTCTACTGTATTGAATAGGTTGAAGTTAAAATAAATTTCTTACATTTATTATTAAGATTCTTTAAATATGGGAAAAAATGATTTTTATTACTTGTGAAGACTTCGTGGTTCCAGAAATTCATCAGGCAGTAGACAGCTGCATTCCAACTATTAACACAACAGGTGCTGCTAAAGGTATCTTATAACTTCCACATTGCTGGCAACGGGTTGTACACAATGCTGGTGACAACTCCGAAGACTGAAAACTTGGTAACATGTATATCTTTTGTATAAGTTGTAATTAAATAGTTGCCACTATTGAAGTTCCAACCCTCATACAAGACAAGAGACAGTAGCCAATAGAACTGGACCTTAGACACCCCATGAACATTGTACAACAGAAAACAAATGATAATAGACACTTGATGATTAACTAACTGACCGCTGACTAATGACTCTGATCCTTGTCAAACAAATGCTTGTATGTACCTCCAACTTGTCATGAGTCATGACATACACAGCATGGGTTAGAGCAGTCCAATCTGGAGAGTGAGAGATTTCCCACGCTTACGAATGGCTTGCTCCAGGACTCACATTCACAAAGTTGCCACCCACTCCAAGATTTGGTTAGCATTGTGTTCTCTCTGATAACTCGTGTAACTTTAAAGGATATACTTGGATTTGATTTCCCCACGTACAATACTGTACAAATATATAATCTACTATGGACAGCTTTCCAGTTTCTATATTTAACAAATGAACTGATAATTTAATACAGAATAGATGTAATAATAAATATAAAACAGAGGTGTGATATATGAACCATCACAATGTAAGAGTTATAAATCTCTGAAAATACTTTCTTCTCACCTCCATATGCAGTGCCTCTGCTAGTCCACGCAGAGCAAATTTGGTACTACTGTACACTGAGTATCCATATATACCAATTAGGGCAGCTTGTGATGCAACTAACACAATTCTACCTTCACCTCGACACTTCATCCGCGATATCACAGCCTTTATTGGATAGAGAGTTCCCAGAATATTAAGGTTTAACAGATGCTGCAAATTTAAAAAATAACACATATTAAAATATTATACTATATTTCATAATAAATGTAAAAGACAAAAAGATCACACACATCGTAGCTGTATATCAGTCAAAAGGAAATGGTTAATTAGAAAATAGGTTTCATCTGCCTGTCTTGTTCCACTGGTTGGAATTACTGCAAATCATCTAATTTCTGTACCAATTAAAAGTTAATGGGTGGGTTTCTGGTGGTGTTGTTCCTTAGTACAAGGATTAGGGATAATACAATCATCAGCCTCTCACTGTATGTGAATGATATCTGATAGTTATCTGACAGTTAATGATCTGCACATCAATATGTGATAAAAATGAATCTGAGTTGGAAGATATCCTTGATATTCATGAATTTGGATTTTTGTTGCTAAGTCCATATCAGCGCCAAGTCACAAGAAAATGGGTAAACAGAATTTAATGAAAATCAGTATGTAAAGTTGGGGAATAAGGAACTACAGTGTACGCTATAAATAATTTTGTAAGACGCCCTAATATCACAGAGTCGAAAGAAAACTAAATGTGAAGGCCTACAATACAGAAAACTCGTACAACTGATCAACAATAACATTACATCGACCACTGTTTGTTGTGATGTGCTTTGTGTCTTCTGTTGCCAGTCATGTCCGATAGATGGACAGTGGCGGTTAATACCTAACAAAGTCGTGTACAAAGAGCTAGAACCCATTACAGATACTATGCGTAAGAGGAGACTGGGATTCTTTGGACATATCATGAGGATGCAGGACTCGAGACTTCTGAAACAACTAGTACAACACAATCTCGTCTCAAAAAATACCACAACAGGATGTAAATGGATCAGAGAAGTAAGAGAGGATCTGAAGGAAATAGGCCTTACAACAGAAGACACCAAAAATAAGATAAAATTGAATACAAAACTCAAGAATACAAACCTCCGCTTTACCCTTACACAAAACAAACCAACAACACGCACATTTTCAACTGAGGAAAGGGCACGAAGATCGGAGCGTCTGAAGAAGTACTGGGAGGACCGCAAAGCCCGAACAATCCCTTCAAAGAGACCTGAACGACGGACTGACTAAAGTGATCCTATGTGGTCATAAAAGAAGAAGAAGAAGAAGAAGATGGGATTACTGCTGTATACTGAATTTTTTAAAATTTGCATACATCGCACCAACACAGATAGGTATTATGGCGATGATGGGATAGGAAAGGGCTAGGAGTGGGAAGGAAGCGGCCCTGTCGTTAATTATGGTACAGCCCCAGCATTTGCCTGGTGTAAAAATGGTAGACCACGGAAAACCATCTTCAGGGCAGTCGACAGTGGTTTCCGAACCCACTACCATGCAAACTCACAGCTGCGCGCTTCTAACCGCACGGCCAACTCACCCGGTCGTACCGATTATAACAGCCTTCCTGAATATCGGCAGGAAGTAGCTGGGCAGCTAGATAACTTTCTTCTTAAGCATGCCATTCCTCTGGTTCATAAATTTTCTGATACTACTGGTACATAACTAACATTTTCATCATAGCATTCGAGCTATTCAATCCCTAATCTGAGGCACTGATTGGAGTGAGCAGGTGCATATTTAACGGAACAATGGCAGAGAAGTGTTCATGGCTGACTGCGGCCTGGTCATTCCAGCACTGGAACTTTGCACTGTTAGATCGGCATCGTAGTACTAAGTGAGAAAATGTGTTTATACTGACATCATACTCTTTGGGCAACATGCTCCATTTATTCAGTGTTATTCAGGTATTAATTTCTCCTCTCCATCTGCACTCTGTTCTATACTGCTCTTAGATTCTGCTATTTCCAGTTCATTATCACTCTTAGCATTTGTCCCGCAATGGAGCAAGATCCGCTGTTTTGCAAACCAATCTCCACTTGGTTCTATTAAGGGCATCATTTGAAACAAGATGAAGATAGCGCATGTCTTCTTGAATACGATCAAGCCAGTGTTTCTTGGGCTGACCGCGTGGCCCAGATGGTGTGATGCGAAGGGCTTCTTGTTTTTCATAAATTTTATCCATAATGTTCAATAAATACTAAAATAGGGCAGCTAATTTCTGCTGGAGTAGAACTAGCTAGACTGGAGCAGCTGTTTGGTCTGTAGATGGGACTGGTGGTGGAGAGTCCATTGGAACACTTTGCAGCATAACTTGCTAATAATACCTTTTTATCACAATATATCACTTTCGCTAATACGTTACCGCCCTCAAGTATTACACAAGGGATGTGGGCAAAGGTATTTGGCAGTTCAAATTTGTATGTCATAAAATGTGGACACTGCAACAAAAATAATTGAAATGGGTCACAAAAGACCCTGCACCCCATCTTCCAGGTTAACCAAGGGTTCAATATTTAGAGTCACATACTACACGCATTTTAATTTAAGAATAGTTTTCAAGTTTCCATCACATAACCAGTTTTCTTGGAACAGACACATAATTTCATAACCGAAATTGGCTGTTCACATAAATATTTTACGGAACGTACACAACATCTCAGCTACGTCATTATGTAAATGAGATGTAGATGGAAACTTTTGGCAGTAATCTCTCAAGGGTGTTTTGTTTCTAAAATATTGTCCTTTTAGCTCTCTGTCACACTGGAGATTAATAATTTCTAGCTGTAACTGTGAGGGGTGAAATGTCTATTGAAAATGGAGCACTGAATGCATATCAGTAGATCAAAGAGATTTTTCTCTAATACGTCATCCTTATTGACCCTCACATCAGAGAAAACTTTGTTTTCATGCATGATAATGCACCCTTGCGCTCCTCAAAGTGCATCAAGAATCTTGCAGGACACCAGAATTGTCAATTTTAACTGACGACAACCCCATCAAACACATGTGAGAAAAGCTAGTAGGTGCTGTTCATTGACAAATTGTTCAAACCCTGCATTAGCTTAGGGCAGTTCTTTGTGCCAAATGGAACACGTTCACTCAAAATTCAACCTTAATTGCCTGCATGCATGCCAGATATGATAAATGCTGTTATTGATACAAATGGTCGTAACACCCGTTATTGAGTGTCCTGGGTCCTGTTCAGAAGGTTCTGTGGTCAAGAGTACCACCCCAATGGCTTGTATAAGAGCCATTTGAATAGTGAAATTGACATGTCAGTGGACCAATGTGAGGGACTGCTGCTCAATCCATTTTTGTCACGGCCTTTTTCCTTAAAATTGTGTTATTGTTAAGTAAGGTTAGAAGAAAGAGTGCTTAAACAATCAATAATGTTATTGTTTTTACGTCCTACTAACTACTTTGATGGCTTTTGGAAATGCCGAGGTGCCGGAATTTTGTCCGGCAGGAGTTCTTTAAGTGCCAGTAAATCTACCAACACGAGGCTGATGTATTTGAGCACCTTCAAATACCACTGGACTGAGCCAGGATCGAATCTGCTAAGTTGGGGTCAGAAGACCAGCGCCTCAACCATCTGAGCCACTCAGCCCGGCAATGCCAGTTTTGATCATCAAGAATACATATCTCAAAAAATGGGGTGTGTTACATTTTTTGCTTGACAATGTACATTGTTTGGGTATATATGTACACAGATTAGCTATTTATCAACATTTTATGGTAATTAAGGTAAACTGACCGTATGTCAGCCTAACATAAATTATAGGCTATTTACACCAGTGACATCTCCACAGAACACCAACTATAGCAGCATGGAAGCTGACATAGTGAATTGTTTGCAAACTCCAGATTAGGCAGTACTTGACAGCCATGTCATGGATAAATAGCTTCCAATTTGAAAATTATAGTGAGTTTAGAAGGATCTCGATGTAATCATTTATGCCATCAAAATCAGCAGTGGGTATGGTGGCAACTGTAGTATCAATAAAAAATTAGCAACTTTTCATTCAGAATATTTATTATATTAAAATATCTATACTGTAGTATCAATTATAGAAGCCATTTTGACAGGTTTAACACCGTTAAATCAGTGCCCAAAAAAACAGGTACATATTTCACCTTGATATCTGAAACTGATGTATCTTCTAGCCGTCCACAAATTGCCATTCCAGCACAATTGACTAGTAAATAGATGGGTCCCATGTCATCTTCAGCAGCATGAAGAGCTTTCTCTACAGCATCATAGTTATCACCAACATCCACTATAACATAACAAAGTAGGTTACAAAGAAAGTTCATACAAAAACTACTCCCAGACTTATGAAGCATCCACAATATGTTCACAACAGATGTCAGCATGATATTTTAAATTCTGAATATATCTAATGTCATAAATTCACATAATGTTGAATATTCCCAATAATATGATGATTTTAAAAATCACAACACACACAATTTTTACAAGACCTTCAAAAACCAAATTAAAGGGTTTTCTCCACAGAACTTTTGCTTTCAGAAACAAGATGGTAAACTTGCCTTAACAAATAAAGAAAACTGCTAGGAACTGATGTATCCACAAAGACGCACAGAAGAAATGCTGTCAATTGTGTACATTGTTTTATTTACAAATTATTTACACATCACACACACATCAATAAACCACCATTTTGAACACTTGACTGCTACAAAGAAGAACAAGAAGCAGAAGAAGAGACTACAACACTTGCATTTCAACCAATTACCAACGCAACAAATTCACATACTCGATTAACGACTTGCACTCATAACAATCACTAAAACAACTCTACTCAACCCTCAAGACAGCCTCTTTATATACACTGCCTGGCCAGGCTTCTAGAAGAATATGACACAACATGTTCTCTCGTAATTTCGAGAGTCTCCAATAATTTAAAATGAATGGAATTTTCTGTAACTCTCTAGTTCCAAAGATACATTGTTCTGGACTATTACCGTGTGTTGCACAACATTACTTACTTACTAGGTTGGCCACACAAACCATAGTAGGTTTTTGGCCTCGACAATTAGCCTCCTCCACCTTTTTCGATCCGTGTATTCTTCTTTGGTTAGTCCCATTCTGCTCATATCCTCTCTGACCCCATCTATCCATCTCAGTCATGGTCTTCCCTTTGGTCTTTTGCCTCTGATGTTTTCTTCCACCACCTGCCTGGTTATCTGACCTTCTCGACGCATTACATGCCCATACCACTTCCTCCTCCTTTCTTTAATGACTGCCACAATGTCTAGCAATTTGTACAATTCCTGAAGTTCTAGGGTTTTTTTTCCTTTTCCTCCATTCTCCTCTATCCTTCACTGGTCCAAAAATCTGTCTCAGCACAACATTCTCAAATGCCATGAGTTTTCTTTCTGTCTTTTGGGTCAAGTCCAGGTCTCTGCTCCGTATAGGACCATGGGTTGTATTACAGTCCGGTAGATCCTTGTCTTCGTGTGTCTCGATAGAAGCCGGGACTTGAGCAGCTTTCCGACTGCAAACCTTGACCTGTTTCCTGCTTGAATTCTAGCCATTATTTCTTGGTCTATCAATCAATCAATACTGATCTGCATTTAAGGCAGTCACCCAGGTGGCAGATTCCCAATCTGTTGCTTTCCTAGCTTTTTCCTAAATGATTTCAAAGAAATTGGAAATTTATTGAACATCTCCCTTGGTAAGTTATTCCAATCCCTAACTCCCCTTCCTATAAATGAATATTTGCCCCAGTTTGTCCTCTTGAATTCCAACTTTATCTTCATATTGTGATCTTTCCTACTTTTATAAACGCCATTTAAACTTATTCGTCTACTAATGTCATTCCACGCCATCTCTCCGCTGACAGCTCGGAACATACCACTTAGTCGAGCAGCTCTTCTTCTTTCTCTCAGTTCTTCCCAATCCAAACATTGCAACATTTTTGTAACGCTACTCTTTTGTCGGAAATCACTCAGAACAAATCGAGCTGCTTTTCTTTGGATTTTTTCCAGTTCTTGAATCAGGTAATCCTGGTGAGGGTCCCATACACTGGAACCATACTCTAGTTGGGGTCTTACCAGAGACTTATATACACTCTCCTTTACATCCTTACTACAACCATTAAACACCCTCATAACCATGTGCAGAGATCGGTACCCTTTATTTACAATCCCATTTATGTGATTACCCCAATGAAGATCTTTCCTTATATTAACACCTAGATCAGGGCCTCTCAAACGCCCAAAATCTCACGTGTACAGAGCGAGGCACAAGAGCTCCGTGCACTGTGCATCGGTGCCACTCTGTATGGCTCGGATCAACGCTTCGTCTCCGGGCTACTCGGCTATGCTCGGCTCAACTCAGCCCGGATTTGGAGCGCTACGGCGCAAGTGGGGGAGAGGGAGACAGGCGGAGCGAGCGAGAGAGGCGTAAGGAAAGAGAGAGTTAGCGCTATTGCTCCAAATCGTGGAGTGGGGGGTCTGCACTCTGGTCAACCAAGCCAAGTCGTCTTTTGCACCGTGCACAGTGCATGCACCACGCGCATGCACCCTGAGAGGCCCTGACCTAGATACTTACAATGATCCCCAAAAGGAACTTTCACCCCATCAACGCAGTAATTAAAACTGAGAGGACTTTTCCTATTTGTGAAACTCACAACCTGACTTTTAACCCCGTTTATCAACATACCATTGCCTGCTGTCCATCTCACAACATTTTCGAGGTCACATTGCAGTTGCTCACAATCTTGTAACTTATTTATCACTCTATAGAGAATAACATCATCTGCAAAAAGCCTTACCTCCGATTCCACTCCTTTACTCATATCATTTATATATATAAGAAAACAAAGTTCCGATAACACTGCCCTGAGGAACTCCCCTCTCAACTAATACAGGGTCAGACAAAGCTTCACCCACTCTAACTCTCTGAGATCTATTTTCTAGAAATATAGCAACCCATTCAGTCACTCTTTTGTCTAGTCCAATTGCACTCATTTTTGCCAGTCAATCTCATTCTTCTCACTGAGAACTGCCCCAAGATAATTAAATGCTTTTACTCTTTCAAAGATTTCTCCATTTACATCTAAGGGTTTGTTATTGTTTTCTCTGCTCACTACAAGGTATTTGGTCTTTTCCACAATCATCTTTAAGCCCACACTAATTGTTTCTTCCCTTGTCATTTTAACAAGATCTTGCTCATTCTGTGCTATCAAGACTACATCATCCGTGTATGCCAGGGTGTTGATTCTTCTACCCAGTTGAATTCTTGTCTCTAGGTTTGTTACTTTCCTCAGTGCTCTTTCTAGTACCAGATTAAACAGATGGGGAGAGAGGCAGTCTCCCTGTCGCACTCCAGTTCTCACTTCAAACTTCTCCGACCTCTTTCCATTCACTCGCACTGAGCATGTTGCTTCTTGTATACATGCTTATGTTATTTTTTATTAGTTTCCTGGGAACTTGTGCCCTTTCCAGTTCCTGCCATATTGCTTCCCGGTTCACACTATCATAAATACTTTTTGGAAGTCCACAAATAGACAATGTGCATCTCTGAGAAATTCCCAACTCTTTGATAATACTTGCCTTATTTTATGCAGTTGGTCAATGGTTGATTTTCCCTTTCTGAACCTTGCTTGCTGGAATCCACGTACTTCCTCGATGTATGGTGTTAATCGTTTTAGTAACATGCTCAAGATTTTATATGCTGTACATAGTGAGATGATTCCCCTGTAATTGTTGCAACTCACTGGGTCTCCTTTCTTAAACATCAGGCAGATGACAGGCTGTTTCCATTCTGCCGGAATCCTTTCTTTCCTCCAAATTAGACAGATCAGGTGGTGCATTCTGTCTTGTAACATCTCTGCAAGTATTCCATCTGTTCCTGGTGCCTTCCCTTCCTTCAGCATCTTTATGATTTCTCCTACTTCTTCCCTGCTAGGCAATTCATTCTCCCCTGTTTGTATTGTCACTCTATTTTCTCTGTATATTTATTATTATTATTCCTCTTCTGCATCTTCTATTCTTGTAGCATTATTGATGTTTTCCTCCACATTCAGGAGATTTTAGAAATAGTTTTTCCATTAATCCATAGCTTTCATCTCATCTGTTATCATTTGTCCTGCTTGATCTTTGATGATATCTACCCCTGCGGTATATCAATTCTTGAAGTATCTGACTGTTCTGTGAAAAGTCTCTTGTATTACCTAACGTTTTGTCCTCTTCTGCTAGGGTTATCTTTCTGTTTATATACCCACGCTTTTCTGTTTGGAGGACTTTTCTTGCTTTGCTGGCTGCATCCATGTATTCCAACCTCATTCTTTCATCTTCTTCGTTTGTCAGCCATGACATTCTGGCCACTCTTCTCTCTTTGATAGCATCTTTGCACCTATCGTTAAACCATCCTCTGCTCCTCCTCCTATTCTCCAACAGTTTCAGCACCTCTTCTGCAGCATGTTGGACTCCGGTCTTGAGTTTGGACCATAGTTCACCTACATATCTTCCTCATCTTCTAATGTGACAAACCTGTTTCCAATTTCAAGAGCGTATCTTTCCTTAATATTATCTTCTCTCATTAGATCTGGGTTAATTTTACGGTCTGCTTCTCTTCTCCTGCTTCTACCGCATTCTATTCTTGCACGGACAGTCATCACCATGAGATAGTGATCTGATCCTATATCTGCACCTCTTTGAGGTTTTACATTCTCAGTAATATTTCTGTGTCTAGCATCCACTAGTATGAGGTCTAGTTGGTTCTGAATGTTTCCATCAGGTGACTTCCAGGTTACTTTATAAATGTTTTTGCGAGGAAAATTGGCGCTCATAATCCTTAAGTTTTTTGAAGTTGCCAGATTGATTAGTCTCATTCCGTTGTTGTTGGAAGAGTCGTGTAGATTATTTGGGCACATATAGGGTCTTGAAAGAGTCTCTCTTCCTACTTTGGCATTGGCGTCACCAAGGAATACTTTTACGTCGTAAGATTGTGCACCTTCGTATACTGATTGTAGATCTTCATAGAAGCTGTCCTTTTCATCATCATCATCATCATCATCATCATCATCGTTTTCTTCCGAAGGTGCATGGAATGATATCATTGTTAGGTTGCAAAACTTTCCTTTCATTCTTAACCAGCATATCCTTTCGTTGATTGCCTTGAAGTCCATAATGTTTCCTCTCATTCTATTGGCTACTGCAAAACCAACTCCAAATTGATATTTGCCTTCCGCATTTCCACTAAAGAAGTAGCTATAGAATTTATCTTTATGCATCCCTTCTCCAGGCCATCTCATCTCTTGCAGTGCCAGTATGTCTAGATTATACCTATTCAGTTCTTCATCAACACCTTAACCGCTCCAGGAGTGTACATTCCAAGTGCCACACTTTAGCTTGTGATTGTTTCGTGACCTTCTCTCATTAATCATTGACTTACCAGTCATCATTATTATCCAGTTTTGAATCCGAGGCTGTATCTTGGCGTTTCGTAACAACTTGCTTTTCATGGTGTGGGGGTGTTGCCCCACGCCCAACCCCCAACCTAGAGGACCAGACCCTAAAGATTAAGACAGTAATATCTATCCGTCCAAACTATGTCCATTGTAATGGTGCCAACAGGTGTCGACTCCAATTCCTTGACAACGTCGATAAGAGCATGCATAGTTTCTGTCTTTGTCATAGTTTCCATAGCACTGATGGCAGATGGAACAAAATGGCTGACACTTAGGGCAAATGCAAATATAGTAAATAAATATATCGAGTGTCTCTCTTAGTAATGTTGTCTATGGATAGAGGGCAAAACAAGATAACAATCGGCTATGGCATAAAAAACACAATAGACTTACATTAAAAAACCAATATCAAATGATCACATATTCACTAAACACTCACATACAGTAAATATATGCCACAGTGTCATAAATACTGCAAGGAAGCCGCCAACAAAGCACAGTTCCCCTTATAAATAGATATTTGATGCTCTTACACCACACTAGATCTTGCATTTGGCAGCCATCTGCACAACACTGCAGTGGATTTATACATCACCTATACAGGTAATAATAAATTATATACTATTATTATTGATATACATACAGCAATGTTTCATGACATAACCTCACAAATAACACACAAGTAATAAGACCACAATTTATACCAAATTATGTCCTGACATAACTACATAAATAATAATAATAATAATAATAATAATAATAATAATAACAATAATAATAGATATAAACAACTTCATAGCCATACCTCATAAGTAGTAATAATAATAATAATAATAATAATAATAATAATAATAATAATAATAATAATCGATATTTCCATTATTTACCCATGGATTAGACAATTGTTTCCAAGTTATACTAGTCGATTACACTTGCATCAGGACTAGGCATAGCTTTTAAAGTCCAGAACCTACACAGAGATTCCCGAAAACACAGCCAGAAATCACACTAGGAAATTCGTCACCACCAACACAAGAAAAAATGTATTCACACTTCAAGAACCTTAAAAACAACAAAGCATCACAGGAAGACAGAACTGTAGCTGAACTTTTCAAAAATTTAGGCCCAAATTTACTCAAAGAAATTACAGAAATAATTCATAACATTTGGCAAACTGAAAAGCTCCGAGATGACTGGAAGATTGCTCTAACGCATCCACTACATAAAAAAGGAGATAAATCAGACGTAAGTAATTATAGAGGGATCTCTCTTGTATCTGTAACCCACAAAATTTTATCAGCATGTTTCTTGCAGAGAACACAAAAGCAATTAGAACCCAAATTAGCTGAATATCAAGCAGAATTCAGACAAATACGTCATGTCCCAAACAAATTTTTAACCTCGAATCCATACTCAAAATGTGAGCTCTCGGACAAAAACCTCTCATGTGCACATTTGTAGATTTCAAAAAGGCTTACGATTCAATCAACAGGCCCTCACTGTTTCAAATTCTAGAAGAGGGCTGGATTCCAAAACTTGAGAACTCATAAAAGGAAACACTCACTGGCACGAAATCTAAAGTGAAATTTATGGGGGAAATCTCAGAACCTCTCGAGACATTCAAACAGGCACGAGACAAGGCGATGGACTCTCTCCTATTCTATTCAACATCGTCCTGGACAAGGTTATGGAAGAATGGGAGAAAGAATTCAAGAAATGTAAGTTTTGGAAGACAATCCAACTGGGCTTTCCCAAAGATAAATTCTACATACCATACCTTGCTTTTGCAGATAATCTGGCGATACTAACAGAGGACGGGGAGACTGCCATTAAACAGCTCGAGATACTTAAAGAAAGTGCAGAAAAGGTGGGACTAAAAATATTGTTCAGGAAAACTAAATTCTTATGTCCAAAACCTGAGAGCATGAGAACAAAATATGGTACAACTGACACAGTTCCTTCTAAAAATACAAAACAAACAAACCCCATGGCACTACAAACCTTGAAGGCCCTTGGCCTTCCAAGTGACCGCTGCTCAGCCTGAAGGCCTGCAGATTACAAGGTGCCATGTGGTCAGCACGACGAATCCTCTCGGCCGTTATTCTTGGCTTCCTAGACCGGGGCCGCTATCTCACCATCAGATAACTCCTTGATTCTAATCACGCAGACTGAGTGGACCTCGAACCAGCCCTCAGGTTCACGTAAAAATCCCCAACCTGGCCGGGAATCGAACCTGGGGCCTCTGGGTAAGAGGCAGGCACGCTACCCCTACACCACCTTGGAGAATTTATCGAACTGACAGGCCTTGAAAAGATCTCACAACAAACTCATCTCCAAAAAATTAAAAGAGCATTAGGGTTAGTCCAAAACATCTACAAAAAAAATCCATGTCAAGACATACAAAAATTTGGCATTACAACACAGTCATAAAACCAACAGTCCTCTACACAAGTGAAACACTGGCACTCAACAGAAAACAAGAACTTGAAAAAATAAAAATTTAAAAAAAAAGGAAGAGAGGAAGATCATTAGGAAAATCTTAGGAGCAAGATACACCGAAGATGGTTACAGGTTACAATGAACCAAAACAACAGAAAAGTTCTCAAACATTGAAAATTACATCAGGAAAAGACGAATGAAATTCTTCAGCCATCTAACTAGATTACCAGAAAATCAATTGACAAAAAGAATTATGTAACCTCGCTTAAGAACTCAAACACCCTGGCTTAACAAACTTTGAAAGGACCTCAAAAATGCAAACATAAGTTCAACAGACATCCTAGAAAGAGACATCTTTAGGCACAAAGTAGACAATTGGGAAGCTATATCAGAGTAACCATAACAAAAAAAAAAAAAAAGAGCTGTCTGATAGTAAGGCCCTGGGAGAGGCCTCCTCTTCTCACAAATATCAACAAGACACTCAATCTTGCTGTGGGCTTTGTAAAGATCAGCATTTCTCTCCTGCAGATCTAAGCTTAGTTCAGACAGTTTTTGCAAAGCATCGCAAATTAATCCCAGATCCAAAATAAATTCCAAAGATGTCATTTTCCTGTGAAGACCTTCATAAGTGCATTTTTCCTTTCTGTCACAACCATCTTCTGATTTACCTCTTTCAAAATGGAGTACCAGTGCCACTTCAAAATCCTGTTAAACAGCCAAAACAGTTCTATAGCTGGATGCAACCCACCTTGTGAACAGAATTCTCCCAATTTTTAAAATCTGCATCTCCAGTGGAGCCGCACATGACTGGAGTTGCCTTGCATTCTTTGGAGAGGCATGATACATAACATATAATTTGTCCATAAAATTCTTAAATCTATTGATGCCAGAAACCTCTTTCACAACATCGTGTACTAATAATTCCAGTCTATGGCTAGCACAATGCCACAAAACAATGGCAGGAAATCTGTCTTTGAAAAGTTTTGAAACTCCTCCATGTACTCCGAACATTACTGCGGCACCATCACACGTCAGTGAAACTATATTTTCCTTTAGAAAATCTTCTGTGAACTCTAGTGCTCCTATAGAAGACATCAAGCTTTTGTAAATTCCATTTGCTGTTATGTCATCTAACTCAATTAAATCAATGAAAAGGTTGACCGGTTCAGCCATTTTTATTTCTTCAATGTAGGTGCGAACATATATTATCAGAACAGACTTTTGACTTAAGAGTAGTTGATTCATCATGAATGAGAGAGAACTTGCTCTTTGAATCAAGTACATTTTTTATCAATCTTGTTTTCATTTCACTGCATATGTGGTTTACTATATTCACACAGGCATTATTTGAATGCAAAATTCTCCCCATATCTTCTTCTTCTTAATGCGCCATCTTCTAGTGAAGGTTGGCGGTCAATATGGCAATCTTGAATTTGGATGCAGCAACGCGGAAGAGAGCCATCGTGTCCAACCCATACCAGTCTACGAAGTTCTTCATCCACAGAGTTCGTCATCTACCAGGACTCCTACGTCCTTCCATTCTTCCTTGTATAACAAGCTGCAGAATTCTCTACGTATCATTCCGCATTATATGGCTGAAGTATTCCAGCTTCCGCCTTTTAATGGTCAGCATGACTTCAGTCTTCTTTCCAAGTTGATCCAACACCTCGGAATTCATTATTTTGTCTGTCCACGAAATGCGAAGCATCCGTCTGTACACCCAAATTTTGAATGCTTCCAGTCTTTTACAGAGTGCCTGAGTAAGTGTCCAGCCTTCCATTCCATAAAGTAACATGGGAAAGACGTAGGTACGGACCAGACAGAGCCTTAGGTTTAGTTGTAGGTTGTGGTTGTTGAGCAGTTTCTTCATCTGCATGAAAATGCTTCTCGCATGTTCAATGCGGACCCGTATTTCTTGGCTGCAGTCTCATTTCTGGTTGAGGTAACATCCTAGATACTGGTATTGGTGAACCCTAGCCATGGGTTCATTGTCGAGAGTGAGCTGCACGTGGACGTCTTGCCGTTTACTGATGACCATGAACTGGGTTTTCTTAATGTTTATTTTCAGTCCTCTGTTGTTGCAAGCAACATTCACTTTGTCTAATAATACTTGAAGATCTTCTGCATTGTCTGCTAGCAATACCGTGTCGTCATCATAACGGAGGTTGTTTAGACGTTCCCTGTTGATAACGATGCCTATGGTAGACGGTTCTTCCAGAGCTTCTGCACGGATAACCTCTGAGTAAATGTTGAAGAGTAAAGACGATAATACGCAGCCTTGTTGAACGCCACGGCGGATGTCTATTTCTTCTGACAGGTTTTCCTCAATCTTGACTGCTGCTTTCTGACCCCAGTACAAGTTGGCAATAATCCGAATGTCTCGGTCATCAAGTCTGATGTTCTGCAGAATTTCCATCAACTTCCCATGCTGGACTTTGTCAAATGCCTTTTCATAGTCTATGAAACATGCATAGACATTCTTGTTCATTTTCAAGCAATGCTGGGCAAGTACTTGAATACAGAAAAGTGCATCTCTAGTCCCAAGACCATTCCTGAATCCGAACTGTGTTTCAGTTATCACTTCTTCACATTTAGCACGGATTCTGCAATGAATGATCTTTAAGAATATCTTTAGGATATGGCTCATCATACTGATGGTTCTGTGCTCTTCACATCGTCTGGCATTTGCCTTTTTGGGGAGAGTGATAAAAGTGGACCTAAGCCAGTCTTCTGGGATTATTCCAGTTGAGTAGATTTTGTTGAATAGCTCTGTCAGAATACTGATACCATTGTCGTCCAGGAGTGTGAGGAGTTGTGCATGCACTTCATCAGGTCCAGGGGACTTTCCATTCTTCGTTTGGCAGATGACATACCTCACCTCGTCCTTCAAAATGGCAGGAGACGTGTGTTTGTCTCGTTCACACCTTGTTTGTTAGGTCTATCACGATTGAACAGTTCTATATATGACTTCCAGACCCTGAGTTTGTCAGTGATGTCAGTCACAATGCAGTTGTTCTTATCGACCAGAACATGATGCCCTCTATTACGATATAACCCAAGACACTCCTTATTTTTTTGTGTAGATTAAAAGTGTCATTCTTTTGCTGCAGGATTTCTACCTCTTGACATCTTTCTGTCATCCACTGTCCTTTTGCAGCCACAATCTTCCTCTTAATTTCTTTGTACACTTGGTTGTATGTACTTATATCTCGGTTTTTCCATTTCCGCTGCTCATCCATGAGTTCCAGTATCTCATCGGTCATCCACGGTTGTTTCTTGATCTTTTTATCACGTGTTAAATGTTGTTTCCCCGTGCCTGTTAGAATCTGTTTCATTTCTGTCCACAAGACTTCTATACCTGTATCAACATTCATTTTATCGAAACCTTTAGATAGGTCATGCTGAATCCTCTTACGAATCTCTTCATTCTTGATCTTGCTGATGTCTATCCTCACAGGTCTCATAGTCTTACAAACTGCCTTAAAGCGCAGTTGGATGCATGCCACCACAGGGTTATGGTCTGATCCGATGTCTGCTCCAGGGTAGGTTTTAACCGATTTGAAACTGTTGCGGAGGCGCTGGTTCACCAGAATGAAATCAATCTGGTATCGGACGATGTGTTCTGCGGTATCTTGAGGTGACTTCCAGGTGTAGAGTCGCCTGGCTGGTAGTTTGAACCAAGTATTAAGCACAACAAGATGTTATTCCTGGTTGAACACTAGCCGATTGTCCCTCTCGTTTCTAAAGCCCAGACCAAATGGTCCGACCGTGTTACTGCCTCTGCCTTTTCCGATCTTCGCATTGAAGTCTCCGAAAATGATGTTCATCTCATGGTTTTTTTTGTGATGTCACACATTTTTGACCTGACTGTTGCTTCAAGTTCCACACTTGAGTTTGATGATACTCCAGCTTGATGGACTGAAGAACTGCTTGGGCAATTTTTGCGTTTGGTGGTAGGCACACAAAAATATTCTGAAGTTCTTTTCATTCTTGCCTTGTGGTCGATAGATTTAGGTTATGTCTATTGCCACGTAAGAAGTAGTACAAACTACGGCTGAGAATGCAACAAACATAGGCAATTACCTACATCAATGAACGACAGTACTCTATATTGAGGGCAATCCAGACGAAACACAACTAGAACCAGGACCAATATACAAAACAGCTACAAAGTGAGCAAAGAAAGAACAAAAACGAATACCATATATCCATGCTGCCCGCAAACCGGAAGAATGTTTTCGATTTTGATTGATTTTAATGCTTCAAATAACAAGGCGATATGCGACATTTCCTTTTCAATTAAGGTCATTTAGCGCGGGAACAGTAAAAATATTTTTAAAATTCCTTAACCTGAAAAAAATCATATTTGAAGTCTAAATAATTTTTAGAGATTTGTATCCACGAAGAGGTTCCGGAACACCATTCCGGTGCATTCTGCCAGGAAAAAAAGCCCTGCAAACAACCAAGGTGAAAGATTAACCTTGCCTGTACACCTGTAATTAATTTGAACCCAAGAACTCATTCTACCATCAATTCTCACTGCAACACAATTGTAAACATAAATACCTATGATTGCTTTCAATAACCTACTTTTAATCCCACAGTCCCCAAACATAGCTAACATTCTTTCCCTCGTTACTCTGTTATATGCCTTCTCTAGATCTACAAAACAAACATAACTGTCCTCTCGTAGCATTTTTCAATTACCTGGCACATACTGAAAGTCTGATCCTGACAGCCCCTCTGTGGTCTGAAACCACACTGGTTTTCATCCAACTTACTTGCCACTACGAATCACACCCTCCTTTCCAAAATCCCAGTGAACGCTTTGCCTGGTATACTGATCAGTGAAATACCTTGATAGTTGTTGCAATCCTTCCTGTTCCCTTGCTTATAGGTAGGTGGAATTACTGCTTTTGTCCAATCACAAGATACCTTACTAATATTCCATGCTAATCTTATTACTCTATGAAGCCATTTTATCCCTGCCTTACCCACTATATTTCACCATTTCAGGTCTAATTTCATCTATTCTTCCTGCTTTATGATGGAGTTTATTTACCATCCTTTCCACTACTTCAAGCGTAATTTCACTAACATCATTGTACACCTCCCCATGAGCTTGGTTGTTCGTGATTTCACCAGAAAAATTTCCTTTTACGTTGAGATTTTCAAAATCTTCCTTCCACCTATCCAGTGATTGCCTGGGATCTACTATTAGTTCACCTAATTCACCCAAACACTATTCATTCCTTTTTCCCTCCCTTTCTTAGATTCTTTATTACCATACGGACAGGTATGAACATTAAAACAAGAATAATAGTTAACACCACCTTTCCAATAAGTAGAATGAGTTCTTGGGTTCAAATTAATTACAGGTGTACAGGCAAGGTTAATCTTTCACCTTGGTTGTTTGCATAAGTATTGGAAAGGTGGTGTTAACTATTATTCTTGTTTTAATGTTCATATCTGATGTCCAATACGGTCTACAATGAGATTTATTACTTGTAATACGGACAGGTTTCGCTGCTGCTTGACCTCGCCATTCCAGTTATTACAGAAAACTTCCCAAGATGACTTCTTAGATTCAACAATTACTGTATTGGATAGGATCTTTTTTTTTTTTTTTTTTTTTTTTTACCTATGTGTAATTACCTGCCTCCATCAGTCCTTGTTTGGAGCCATTTCTGATAAGCCTTCTTTTTACATTTACATGCCCCTCTCACTTCATCATTCCACCAAGATGTTCGCTTTTTCCCATCTTTACATACAGTTTTTCCCAGGCATTCCCTTGCTGTTTCTACTATAGTATCTCTATATGCCACCCATTATCTTTCTATATCCTGAATCTTTTTATTGTCTATTGTTTGGAACTTTTTACTAATCATATCCATATACTTCTAATTTCCTCATCTTGTAGATTCTCTACACTTATTTGTCTGCACCAGATTTTACTTCCTCTATCCTAGACCTAGAGATACTTAGTTCACTACACATCATATAGTGGTCTGTATCATCAAAAAATCCTTTAATACCTGCACATTCCTAACAGATTTGCTGAATTCAAAGTCGGTTATGATATAGTCTATTAAGAACCTGATGCCCCCACCCTCACATGTGTAGCAGTGAATAGCCTTACGCTTGAAGAATGTATTTGAGCACCTTCAAATACCACCGGACTGAGCCAGGATCGAACCTGCCAAGTTACGGTCAGAAGGCCAACGCCTTAACAGAAACTAAATTGCATACAATTAGTACTCATGATGAACAGTCCTTCCCTACACTCTGTCATTCTTTTTAACATCTGCTAGGGGTACTTTATAATCCCCTATCTCTTCCTCGTTATCTCCCCTTACCTGATTTTTTTTTTTTTTTTTTTTAATCATTCATTCCTAACACATCCAGATGCATTCTCTTTGCTGACTCAGCCAGTTCTACTTTTTCTTTCTTTCTTGCATACGACCAGCTGATATTAATAGCTCCCCATCGAATTCCATTTTGTTTGCCAAGTTGTTTCCAAACAGTCCCTCACTCTTCAAATGGAAGTGGGAGATTTGCTTAAAATGTTCTGAGTGTGCTCAGTGAAGATTATGTGAAGCAGGATGCTACCCTACTTACACATAGTTGCAGTGAAATCTCTCCTCTAATGGATTAGAGACAACCAGTTGTTTGTTTAGCCCTAGCCGCCTGAGCACAAGGAGGGCCACAACTCAGAATATCTCTGAGATGCCCACCCTCATTCCATAGAAACTGGTATCCCAACTCTCAGGACCACTTATTAGGCCAATCAGCCATTGCCTATGGCTCACGAACTAGGACATGACTAAAGTAACTCACACCACAAACCACACCAGCACTAATACATAAGCAAGAGGAATTCTAGTCAGAATTCTAGGCAATTAATATTAGGTGTAAATGAGTGCAGTAACTGGAGGAAAACATGATGGATTTTAAGCACTGTAGTTGCAAACTATAAAGGGGTTGTCAGGAGGAGATTTTCAGTATGCTTCAAGCAATTGAGAAATTATAAGAGGGGAACAGAAAATTGCAATTAACAGAGGAGGAGGGATATAATAAATATCAAGGGACAAGAAGCTGACCACACCAAGAAGTAATGAGATCAAAGGTATGTTATAACAGGCAATTAAAAGCATTTACATCAACAATCCGACTATCATAACAATTGATGGCAGAATAGGGTGATGGGATTCTTCCTTTCTTTTTCTCAGCCCTCTCAGATTCCTCCTTACGGCTGAAGCTATTGGTGGGCTTCAGGATCTCAATGGCTTTGCTTTGTAGCCAGACGTGATAAGACACTATAGTTGACAGTAACTTGGTGTTCCTGCACTTTATGTCGTGGCCATAAGGAGGAATCTGAACTGGTCAACAAAGTCTGGTTTACAGTACTTAAAACATTAAAGTTGCTTGGAGGACACATTGGCCACACCAGGCCACAAAAACTAACAGGCATCAATAGCCTGTCTCCACCAAGGCCAGTCGGCCACCACCGAGCTGCACATCATTTCAATTCATTTCAATAATTGACCATAAGAAAAGCCCATCAGTGACCGCCCCCCATCACTACAGACCAATAGGTGAACCGTGTAACACAACCTGCACTATATATTGAGGTGGAATTGTGATACTGCTTCATGCCTCTGAAAGCTTCGTAGCAGTTGTAAACAGTAAAACCCTTGAAAATGTCAAACGCAGATTTCAGAGAAATGTTTGGACTACGATGCGTTCTTGGACCACAGCCTATAAGCCCAGAAAATATATATATTACAGTGCCTGCCACGAAAGCTTTAACTATGAACCCAAAGTAGCAGGTCTGATTCTGACTAGAAAAAGAGCTCAAATACGTCGACTTCATGTTGATACATTATGGTGTCAATTTGTCCCACTTTTCCCGGGACAGTCCCGGTTTTTGGCAAAATGTCCCAAAAGTTTTACTGGGGACGCTCCAATGTCCTGCTTTTTTGTGATTCCGCTCGGCCAATGTCTCTTACACTATATTGTTTTGTTTCACTGTTCACTGTTTAAGTATATACAGTATGCTAGGAAGTGCCGCTTGTACAATACTCTGCCTCTTACTTCCAATGTATTGCGTTATTCATAGCATTGATGCAATTTTCAGTTGTATGTTGACTGGTTTCGTTCTTACGGTAGCTATTAAGTTTAGATTTTAAATCTATGAAATCACTGTTTCAACATGCCGAAGCGAAGGTATAATCTTAACAGCAACATAAAATATTAGTTTCCTTTTATCACCGGTAGTGTAGAAAGTTAGAATACACGTTCTACAAATTAAAATTTGATATTGGACATGGTGGATGGTCTGGCATCGTGAATTCATTGCATTCGTGTTCAAACAAAAAGTGTAAATAAAAGTACAAATGACTATCTAACCTTAAAAACAGTAAAATGGACAGGCAGTTGGCAGCACAAGAAGATACTTTCACATTCCACAGTGCAACGCATGACATGACAGTTTTAGGTCAATGGACTGCACCACGACAGTTGTTAGAAAACTACATTCATACATACATACATACATCATTATAGACCTTTATGCCTTTCAGTGCTCAATTAGGTAGAAGTAATGATGTTAGCCTGGGGCCCGTACTGAACTTGTGAAGTGTAACAGAGGGTAAAGAGCCTTAACTGGCACTGAAATAAATAAATAAATAAATAAATGAATAAATAAATAAATAAATAAATAATCATTATAGACCATTATGCCCTTAAGTGTTCCGTCTGCAAGCCTCTGTGAATTTACTAAATGTTGCCACAATCCTCTATTTGCAACTAGTGATGTGGCCTCATTTAGTTCTATACCTCTTATCTTTAAATTGTTAGAAACTGAGTCTAACCATCGTCGTCTTAGTCTCCCTCTACTGCTCTTACCCTCCATAACAGAGTTCATTATTCTCCTCGGTAATCTATCCTCCTCCATTCATCTCACATGACCCCACCACCGAAACTGGTTTATGCATACAGCTTCATTCATCGAGTTCATTCCTAAATTAGCCTTTATCTCCTTGTTCCGAGTACTCTCCTGCCTGTTACTTCTAACTTATGAATAAGGTATCCTGAGTCCACCCAGCTTTCGCTCCCGTAAAGAAAAGTTGGTCTGAAAACAGACCGATATAAAGATAGTTTTGTCTGGGAGCTGACTTCCTTCTTACAGAACACTGTTGATTGCAACTGCGTACTCACTGCATTAACTTTAACACATCTTGATTCAATCTCACTTACTATATTACCATCCTGGGAGAACACACAACCTAAATACTTGAAATGATCTACCTGTTCCAGCTTTGTATCACCAATCTGGCATGAATTTCTTACCTACCGACATCAATTTAGTCAAAGAAATATTAATATTTATTTATTCCACCTATTCAATACATAAAAAGTGATTTTAATTAAGAATTAAAATCTGTGAGTAAAATTATAGGGACATGTTTTGCCCTTTATTTAAGGGCATCTTCAGCCTTAATCTCAATCTGAAAGGTAAAAAATCAGGATCCTGATTGTTCTTAATTGTGTTTTTTTTTTTTTTTTTTTTTTTTTTTTTTTTTTTTTTTTAAATTACAAATGAATGTGAGGATGATGTAGGAAATATACTTCAAAAGGTGAGCGAGATGCTTGACAGTAGTTAAGATATAAAGAGGTTAGATTGTTGTAAATCTTGTGTGAAGAGATAAATCTGTAGTCTTCTTAAAGCATGAGTGAGGAAGAATGCTCAATGGTAAGCAGCTGTGTTAAATATTAGCTGGAAGGAGCGACTGTAGCTTCTTGTATAGAGTTGAAAGAGAAATTTGGTTTGAAGTCTCTTTATTAATGTTAAATTGGTTAACGTAAAGTTGAGCTGGAGAGAAAACGTTGTGTGTAATTTCATTTATTTCCCTTTCAACTTTTCATGTATTGAATAGGTGGAATAAATAAACATTAATATTTCTTTGACTTTATTGTACAATTCAATACAGACCAAAATATGAGAATTATAACATGTAATCAATTTAGTCTTCGAAAGATTAATTTTCATACCATACTCATTGCACCTATTTTCAAGTTGCAAGATATTAGACTGCAGGCTTTCGGCACAATATGCCATTAAGACCAAGTCGTCAGCATAGGCCAGACAGCTTACTACATTTCCACCTAACTGAATCCCTCCCTGCCACTGTACACCCTTCAGCAGATGATCCATGTAAACTACAAACAGCAAAGGTGAAAGATTACAGCCTTGTCTAACCCCTGTAAGTACCCTGAACCAATAACTCATTCTACCATCAATTCTCACTGCAGCCCAATTGTCAACATAAATGCCTTTGATTGATTTTAATAATCTACCCTTAATTCCATAGTCTCCCAGTATGGTGAACATCTTTTCCCTCGGTACCCTGTAGTATGCTTTCTCTAGGTCTACAAAACAAACACAACTGTCTATTCCTCTCATAACATTTTTCATAGCCTACTGAAAATATGATCCTGACAGCCCCTCTGTGGTCTGAAACCACAAAGTTATCATCCAACTTCCTCCAAACCACCCTTCCAAAATGCCAATGAATACTTTTCCTGGTATACTAATCAATCAGATGCCTTGATAGTTGTTGCAAACCTTCCTGTTCCCTTGTTTATAGATAGGTGCAATTACTGCTTTTGTTCAATCTGAAGGTACCTTACCATCACTCCATGCTAATCTTACTACTCTATAAAGCCATTTCATCCCTGCCTTCCCACTATACTTCACCATTTCAGGTCCAATTTCATTTACTCCTGCTGCTTTATGACAATGGAGTTTATTTACATCCTTTCCACTTCCTCAAGCATAAATTCACCAACATCATTTCTTCCTCCCCATGAGCTTGGTTGTTCGCGACACCACCAGGAAGATTTTCTTTTACGTTGAGAAGATTTTCAAAATATTCCCTCCACCTGTCCAGTGATTCGCTGGGATTTATTATGAGTTCACCTGAATTCCCAAAACACTGTTCATTTCCTTTTTCCCTCGCTTCCGAAGATTCTTTATTACTGTCCGGAAAGGTTTCTCTGCCGCTTGACCTAGCCTTTCCAGGTTATTACCAAAATCGTCCCACGACTTCTTTTTGGATTCAACAACTACGGTATTTGTTTCGCTCCGTTTCTTTCATCTATGTAAAATTCCCTGTCTGCATCGGCCCTTGTTTGGAGCCATTTCTGATAAGTCTTCTCTTTACGTTTACAAGCTGCTCTCACTACATCATTCCACCAAGATGTTCCCTTTTTCCCGTCTTTAATCACACAGTAGTTCCTAGGCATTCCCTCATTGTTTCTACTACACCATCCCTGTATGCCACCCATTCTTTCTGTATCCTGATCCTGCTTACTGTCCACTTCATCCTCATCTGCACCCTCACATGGTGAATACACTGAGACAATTCTCAACCTAATTCCTCCAACTGCCAAATCTACCCACATCATTTGCTCATTTACGTGCCTAATAGAAACTATGTTGTGTGCAATAGTATTCCTGATAAACAGTCCTACCCCATACTCTGCCCTTCCCTTTTTAACATCCATCAAGTGCCCTTTCGGTAGAAATAATCTCCTATCACTTCTTCGTTATCTCCCCTTACCCGAATATCACTTACTCCTAGTACATCCAGATGCATCCTTTTTGCTGACTCAGCCAGTTCTACTTTCTTTCTTCCATAAGCCCCGTTAATACTGATAGCTCTCCATCGAATTCCATTTTGTTTGCCAAGTTGTTTCCAAGGAGTCCCTCGCCTGTCAAATTGGAGCGGGACTCCATTACTCCCATACGTCCGAGGCTTGGTTAAAATGTTCTAAGCTCAGTAGATTCACGAAGCAGGATGCTACCCTACCTACACATAGTCCAATTGAGAATCTCTCCTGTAACGGGTTAGGAACCACGGTGGATTGTATAGTCCTAGTTGCCCGAGCACAAGGAGGGCCACGACTCAGAATGTCCAAGATGCTCACTCCCATTCCATAGCAGCTGGTATCCTGACTCTCACAATCACTTAACAGGCCACTCAGCCGTTGCCCATGGTTCACAAACTAGGACGTGACTACAGTAACCCACACCATGAACCAAATAAATAAATATGCACTCAATACAGACTCCTAACTTACCCACAGAACATCTTAATCATTCTAGTACTGGTAAGTACTTTTATGAATATTCTTACTTACAAGAAATATATTGAACTATCTGATGATCAGGATTTAGACAGTTCTTTGTAACTTCTAATTTAGCACTTTCTAATTTTTGCACATCTCGAGCAATAAGAGTGACATTCGCTCCCATACGCGCCACTTCAATTGCAACAGATTTCCCAATGCCACTAGATCCTCCAGTAATCTGGAACAACGAAAGAAGTACCGGTACGTTACACATGAAACATTAAAAAATACATGAGGTGCGTTTTTTGTAAGTAAGACTATGAGTCCTCAACATCTCATCAAATACAAGAAGACACCGAAAGCATTATGATACCTCATACAAGACAGTAGGCTTCAAACTTACCACTACATGTTTCTTGTCCAATGTCTGTTTCCTTGATGACAACCACTGTTTAATAACAAATAAGCAAGCTAATATAGCTGCCACTATTACAATTTGAAACAGCATACCCTAAGATTACCAAAAACTTCTAAACTAGGAAGTGCCAAAAAACGTGGAAATAAATTAAAACTGCGGTATGTAAACTTGTCGAGTGTAATGTTCAGGTAATTTCCTTATTCATTAGCATTAATATTCTGCAAACACCACGGGGGATTTTCCGAAGATATAGGTTATGAAACTATTCAGATTATTTCTACAGTTTTAACAATTATTATTAGAAAAGCGCACAGTTTTAACAATGAGGATAGGTTTCTTCCGTATCTTATCATGTATCAGAAAGGTGATTTTATGCTGGTAGATTTATTTTAATTCCACAGAATCGCACTATGAAACACCGGTCAACCGAACTTACTCTGATGACATTTCACCGGCTCTCGCATAGTGTTCTTCTTATTTTTCTACTTCTGCTACTTGAAAGGTTAACGGGAACTTCTTTTCACCCACTCTGTATATCACCAAATACAGTAGAGACAATACACAACACTTCCGGATTTCGCCTTGCTAAAATGGGAGACAATTCGACGGTGGCGCTCCTAGTGACTTGACCTGAACAAATCGCGCTAAATTTAAATATCAATGGAAATGTATATACGGAAATGGATAAATAAATTACGTCTAGAAAGACAGTGGTATTGAGATATTAACTTCGAAGTTGCTAAAGCAATTCTGGATAAATGAATGAAGAATTATTTAAAAGGTTATTATTCAAAGACTGAAATTAGACATGTAAACAAGGTGTGAAATGGACTGCTGTGAAATGGCTTGATCTTTCATTTATGCATTACTTTTTTAGCTTTAGCATTCCTGCCTGAAATCTTACGGTTGGATTTGTCTTTTTTCCTCATTTAAAAACAATGTATCATCACATTAAGACATTTGTCAATAAAAATATCGGCACATTCCTTACACATATGATGCAATGAATTAACAATTAATAGCTGGACAATTTTCCTCTTAACATGAAGCCTACTAACAGAAAGAAAATCTATAAAATCCCGGCTTTAATCTGAGAAGAGGGATAAAAGAAAGAAAAGTTTGAAAATGTTGTCGATAGTGATGCTTTGAGGAATATTTACGTACAATTAGAGTAAAAATGTAACATACCCTTGGCTGTATAGTCGAGGATTTTTAAAGTCGCTGGCCTGGAAATGATCTGAACAGATGTTATAATTCTTATACAAGCATAACGCCCCTTTTTTCTTGTACACTTTATCCAAATCGCTTCTGTGACATTTCAAAACCCACAGATCACACCTACAACAACACATCGGTATTGAAGGTTAACTGCTGCACTATACAATAAAATATGCGTATTATATTTTAAGCCCGTTAGAACATGGGTCGAGCAGGTCAGAAGATTATGAAGTACTATAAAAATGTCTGTCACTGGAAGAATATGTATGCAAAAACAATATTACTTACATGTTCTTGTCACGAGGGAACCTGAAGAACGAGCGCGCATTTTTCTCTACTTCGTAATTACTGCAGCCAAACACAGCACACACCTTTCCCCTCATGTTGAGAGGAGATATCAAGGAATGACACACGCTACTATTTAATTATGTCAACTCACTGAAAACGCATAAATAACACCAAAACCTTCACACAAATTACACGTGCTCTTATGACAGAATCAGTACCGTTCAGGTCTATCCGCTAGAGTGAGCTCCAATAGCTGTCCCTCGATATCTCGCTCAGTGTCGTGTATTGTCCCTACTGTATTTGATATCACTTGCTCAATCCACGCCCAATTTTTTATATGAATTAACAGCTCATCATTTCCGTATTTACAACACTGGGTGGAGATGTAAACAGAGAGGTGAGGCAATCAAGTATCTACTGAGAAACATAGGAAGAGCTCAAGATATAGTATGACACTGAAAAGCTGAGTGAGGAAACCTACCTAAGGCCCCATTCACAATGCAAACGTAATCGTAAATCAAATTTTACGTTAATTTTACGATTACGTTACGTCGTTATTAAGTCAAATACAGTAGAGATAATACGCGACACTGAGCGAGATATCGAGGGACAGCTACTGGAGCACACTCTAGCGGATAGACCTGAACAGTAGTGATTCTCTCATAAGAGCACGTGTATTTTTGTGTGAATTTTTTGGTGTTATTTATGCGTTTTCAGTGAGTTGACATAAATAAAAATAGTAGTGTGTGTCATTCCTTGATATCTCCTCTCAACATGGGAAAGGTATATGCTGTGTTTGGCTGCAGTAATTACGAAGTAGAGAAAAATGCGCGGTCGTTCTTCAGGTCCCCTCGTGACAAGAACATGTAAGTAATATTATGTTTGCATATATATTCTTCCAGTGACAGAGATCTTTATAGTACTTCATAATCTTCAGACCTGCTCGACCCATATTTTAAAACTGGCATAAAATGTAATACGCATATTTTATTCTATAGTGCAGCAGTTAATCTTCAATACCGATGTGTTGTTGTAGGTGTGGTCTGTGGGTTTTGAAATGTCACAGTAGCGATTTCGATAAGGTGTACAAGAAAGAAGGGACGTTACGCTTATATAAGAATTATAAGATCTGTTCAGAACATTTCCAGGCCAGCGACTTTAGAAATTCTCGACAATACAGCCAAGGGTATGTTACATTTTTGCTCTAATTGTACCGGTACGTAAATATTCCTTAAAGCATCACTATCGACAACATTTTCATACTTTTCTTTTTTTATCCCACTTCTCAGATTAAAGCCGGGATTTTATAGATTATCTTTCTGTTAGTAGGCTTCATGTTAGGAGGAAAATTGTCCAGCTATTAAATGTTAATTCGCCGGGCTGAGTGGCTCAGACGGTCAAGGCGCTGGCCTTCTGACCTCAACTTGACAGGTTCGATCCTGGCTCAGTCCGGTGGTATTTGAAGGTGCTCAAATACGTCAGCCTCGTGTCGGTAGATTTATTGGCATGTAAAAGAACTCCTGCGGGACTAAATTCCGGAACTTCGGCGTCTCCAAAAACCGTAAAAGAGTAGTTAGTGGGACGTAAAACAAAAAATATTATTATTATTATTATTATTATTATTATTATTATTATTATTATTATTATTATTATTATTATTATTATTATTATTATTATTATTATTATTATTATTATTAAATGTTAATTCATTGCATCATATGTGTAAGAAATATCTTTCCGTTAGTAGGCTTCATGTTAAGAGGAAAATTGTCCAGCTATTAAATGTTAATTCATTGCATCATATGTGTAAGGAATGTGCCGATATTTTTATTGACAAGTGTCTTAATGTGATGATACAATGTTTTTAAATGAAAAAAAAGACAAATCCAACCGTAAGATTTCAGGCAGGAATGCAAAAGCTAAAAATGTAATGCATAAATGAAAGATCAAGCCATTTCACACCAGTCCATTTCACTTCTTGTTTATATGTCTAATTTCAGTCTTTTAAAAATAACCTTTTAAATAATTCTTCATTCATTTATCCAGAATTGCTTTAGCAACTTTGAAGTTAATATCTCAATAACACTTTCTTTCTAGACATAATTTATTTATCCATTTCCGTATATACATTTCCATTGATATTTGAATTTAGCGCGATTTGTTCAGGTCAACTCACTAGGAGCGCCACCGTCGAATTGTCTCCCATTTTAGCAAGGCGAAATCCGTAAGTGTCGCGTATTATCTTTACTGTATTTGACTTAATAACGACGTAACGTAATCGTAAAATTAACGTAAAATTTGAGGTATTCACAATGGAGGAACGTAACATGAACGTTAAGAGTAGGTCTACACAGCAGCCAATCAAAACACTGCCATGTTATTTAACACGGAAGTGTTGGGCTATCTCGCAGTTTTATATTTTAATTCCTCAATGGGATCAATGGGTAGTGAAATTCATATTACTTCAAACACCTCTTGCTTTGATCCTTGGAGCTGTGAACCTGAAAAGGCGAACTATGCAACGGTGCAGAAAATGGGTTCATCCCTTGAATCTCAGGGCGATTTCGGTAATCTAATGTAAGAAATGACCCTCATCAGTTTGTTTTGTACATGTGGATGAAACCTGAACTTTTTGGCACTATCTTACGATTTGATTCCCCTTTCCTAATAAAAAGAATTGTAAGGTCTCCTGTGCCCCTAGCAATCACACCCCGATGAGATGTTTGGATCTATTTGTTCCGATGACATCGTTTTCGTGTAGTAGTCCGTCATAATATTAAGAAATACACAGGGACACTGTTTTATCTATGTCAGGGATGGTCTCTCGTCCGTTCACCAGGGCTGCGAGCTTGTCTCTCGCCATTTACCGTCAGATTTCATTGCTACGGGATATTTATTTCCATGTATTATTTTTCGGTACAGCGTCTTTGTAATTCTTTTCAAAGAGAATTACAAGTGTTTCGTCGAAAGAAGTCATTATATCATGCACAAAATATATTGTTTACATCTGCTCTGATTGGCTGGTTCTTAAAGCTAACGTAAAATTAACCGCAAGAGCTTGGAGTTTGCAATCCCTTAATTTTACGGACTCGCAGTTAAGTTTACGTCGGCAAATTGTGAACGGTTCCGTTAGATAACATGGCCGCTAACTTCTAAGTTAACGTTAATTTTAAGTTTACGTTTGCATTGTGAATGGGGCTTGACCGAGTTTCTAAAAACACAGGAAAAACACAAGGACATAAGGTGCAAATCTTCACGCCTGAGTGATCCTCCTCCGCGACATATTACCAGTGGCGGTTCGTGCATTTAACACTAGGACGGGCTGCATGTATAATTACGGAATTTTACCTTATTTACAAATAGGCTGCTTTCGGTGAGACTTGTAGGTTGAAAATATGTTGATAAACTTCTCATTGAATATTGGTATATTTCTCATCAAAGTAGTTTCCATTGACAGCATTGCCAGAGCTGTCAGCCTTTCTTCAACAATAGTGCTACGGAGGTACATTTTATCCTCTTCATGGCTGAGAAACACCTTTCTGGTTCACTCGTGGTAGTTGGCAGAGTTGTTGCAATGCGAAGAAGTTTCAATACTTCTGAAAGTGATGACTGAAGATTGTTAGAGATGATGAACTGAAGCAGCTGGATAGCACCAGGAAGTGATCTGAATTCTTCTCTGGAATATAAAACAGATAGTTCAGTTTGTAGGGGGTTTTTTGTCAAAAGTAGGAAAAAGTCGTACGCGGTCAATTAGCTCTTTCTCAGGAAAATCTGATTTGAAGGAAGAAAAATTTGATGGCATCACCAGAATTGACACTTGGAGATTATTTATAAATTGAAACCGGCTGGTTTCAGAATTTTCGTTGGAGTCCAGTATTGTATTTCTCACATCATCAGCAGTTTTAACAAAGTTTGAAACATGGCAACGAATTTTTGCTACATCTGCCTGCCGATTTTGAAGTTGATTATATAAAAAACCAACATGATGCACATGATGAAAGAATTTCAGCCAGAAGTTGAACTCTTCATCCTGAAGGTACTTGTACAAAAATGAAATGTCGTATAGCTTTTAGTGGCGGGAGTGTCCGAGGACATGCTCGGCTCGCCAGGTGCAGGTCTTTTGATTTGACTCCCGTAGGTGACCTGCGCGCGTCGTGATGAGGATGAAATGATGATGAAGAAAACACATACCGGTACACCCAGCCCACGTGCCAGCAAAATTAACCAGTGATGGTTAAGAGCCCCGACCCGGCCGGGAATCGAACCCGGGACCCTCTGAACCGAAGGCCAGTACGCTCACCATTCAGCCAACGAGTCGGACACCTGAACAGGTGATACGATTCAATACTTCACCCACAACTCGGAACCACTTAAAACCCTGCAGATGGTAATTAGAAAACTACCGCTGGATACACCGCCGGAAGAAAAAGAGCAAGCGCTACTGGATAAGGGCTACCCAGTTAGAGGAGTCGTACAGGTGGCTAAACCCTACCCAGTATAGCAAGAAAATACAGGGGAAACGGTAGAGAGAGCAACCCTCACAAGAAGGGATGAAAATTCACAACGAAACATCGATCCTAGAAAACTTTGTAACTATAGAGAGATACAGGAGACACCGGACCATCGTAATAAAAAGGTACCAAAGGCCAGGACATATAAAACGAAATTTCCACCTGGCACCCAGGTGTGTTAAATGCCCGGAAAGGCATGCAACTTAGGACTGCCCCGTAAACACCTGGAAGGACTTCAAATGCTGCAACTGCAGAGGCACGCAAACGACTGAGGCTGTAAAACCCTCAAAGAGGCCGAGGCGAAAGCTAAGCAATGGTAACAGAAACGAAAGGAAGCAACAAAACCTGCAGTAAATATTGACAGCAGGACTGAACTTCCCCCGACAGAAGAAATTGTGGTTGGCCCAGTAGCGGGTATTTCTAACACTCACAGAGTACCTGTGACCGGGCCACAACGCGAACAGGTATTAATACCTGCCAGAAGAAAGATCAAACTGTCAGACGACAGAGCAGAAGCCGCCAGACAGCTAAGCAACCTCCCAACCTATGAGCAGTTCCATCTACTGTCAATAAAACTGCACGCATCGGGTATCGCAGAGCAAATACAAAATAAAATGCTGTTTAATATCCTCTACCCCAAGGAAGGATACACAGTACTCCAAGCAAGTTTCCCTTGAATACATAACGATCAACCATGGTCAACAACAGAGTGAATAATTTACATGTACCCCGTAGTACACGTTGCTTCGTATGGAACGCACAAGGCCTATAGCCTAAGATATAGGAACTTAAGTATCTCCTTCAGGAGTACATCATAGATATCGTACTGCTCCAGGAAACATTCCTGAAACCAAACAATAAGCTCAGGATCCCAGGGTATGTGGTCTACCGTACTGATCGCCAAGGAGATATGGGAGGAACGGCGATCCTAATCAAGCAACACATTAAGCACGAACAGGTAGCTACTCCAATGCTCAAAGTACTCGAGGCCACGGCAGTACAAATTATATCACATCACGGGACAATGACTCTGATATCGGCCTACAAACAACCCAAACAGTCCCTAAAAACCGGCGACCTCGACTTGTTCCTCGGCTATGGAACCCCAGTAATAATAGCAGGAGATCTAAATAGCAAGCATGGCACCTGGAATTCAAGAGCCAAGAATACGGCAGGCAGACTTCTCCTTAACTACATAAATATCAATATACACGCCATAGGGCCCATTGAACCAACAAGTATACCAACGGATGACATCTGCCTGATGTACGCGGCATCGCCATGTGCAAGGACGTCAGGCACACACTGGTAATGACCTCAATAGCCACAGATTCAGACCAGAATCCGGTACTACTCACCATAGGGGACACTCCTGCATAGAACCACGCCCATTCCATAAACTGGAAAAGATTGGACTGGCTAAGTACACAGATATCTATAAATACTATAAGAACCCCACGCCTAAAACCATCATAGCTGAGGAAATAGAAAAGGCCATTGAAAACGTAAATGCGAGCAAAATGATAGCAGCCAAGCACACCAGGCTGCCAACTGAAGCTCGCTACAACACAGATATACCTGACAAGCTTCAGGCACTATTAAAATATAAGCGCCAAGTGCGAAAGCGATGGCAGGCGTACCGCCTACAAGCTGATACGACAGAATATAATAGGCTAGTAAAGCAGTGCACAGAAGAGATTAAAGGGCACCTCATTCGCAAACTGAAAAACCAGAAAACCCCGGATCAGATTACGAACAGGGCACTGAAGGAACCTTCTATATCAGTAATCCAACACCTGGTAGAAATATATAATGCGGCGCTGCAATTAAGCTCTTTCCCAGGCAAGTGGAAATTAGCTAGAGTTATTACATTTCCTAAACCAAACAAGGACGATAGCAACCCAGAAATTTTTTACCTATTAGTCTGCTGGATGGATTAGCAAAGTTGTACGAAAAACTAATCCAAATCAGACTACTGGAATCAGAGAATATCAAGAAGGCTATCCCCAATAAACAATTCGTATTCCGAGCTTAACATTCAACTGTACAACAGTTAATTAGTATTAGTATTAGTATTTATTTATGAACAAACAGGCTTTCCGCCCCAATACATGTTCACAAAGCAATAAGACTATTGAAACATAATATTCATAATAATAATAATAATAATAATAATAATAATAATAATAATAATAATAATAATAATAATAATAATAATAATATTTAAATAAATAATGTAATAATAGTGATAATAGGAATAAATAATAACAAAAATGATAACAATTAGCTGTAGCAGTCATCGGCTCGAGGATCCAGCAAACTCATCACTTGTCCTTATGCGTACAGCAACTTTCGTAACATTCATTGTTCCCCGACCTACTCCCGATCAATACCAAAACATCGACAGCCAGCACTTACATTCTAACCAGCCATATCACAAACAAAAGTCCTTACCTTTATGAAATCACATATCATTTACCCAACTCCACCCACTTAACTATGTACTCAACACCACTACTCTCCTTACCTATTAAATTCATACTAACTCCATCCCATTGCATAATATCCGATTATTAAACACGCTTCCCATAGATATACATTCCTATTCCAAACACATACCCCCCTTGTCCACCCTCTAACTCACCCTCCTTCATCCTGCTCTCACAGGACTTTTTACCGCACATAAATACCTGTTCAACTCGCCCCCGCTTTCCCATTGCTTAATAATCCATCTTAAAATAGATTACTCATCCCCTCTTCCCAATAGTTTCCGATGCTCGGCACTCAGTAATCTATGTCTTATCTGACTCATTTATTTACAGTCACTTAATAAATGAAAATCTTCATTCACTGTCCCGCAAAATATACACATTGTCTTGTCCCTTCCTTGCAGCCACTCTTTATTCCTATGCAATCCCATCAACCACCACATCATCCCATACCTTTTTGACCTGTCCACGTATCTAATATTTATCCCTGCTACCTCCTCTATTTTAATAAAAACATTCAATGAATTTCTCAGTCTACTTTCCCCCAATAATTTCTGCCTATGAATGTCTCTAATCCTCCTCTCAAGCATCCTCATCCCTCTAACTTCTGTCTTCGTCCAAACCTCCCCCCACAGGTGCCCTAATCCTATCATCTCCAAATATCCCTTAAATTTTTCTAGCCATCCGCCTTTATACATGCTCTTACGTTGCTGTTCATACGCTGCCTGTAAAATCCTCCCACCTTCCCGTCTTTTTAAATTCATCCAGTATCTAACTATTCTTTTTACACCCTCCGACTCCAAATCCTCCCCACACATTAATTCCGCCCCTGCATTTGCTGTGCACCTCGGCAAACCCATTACTATCTTACCAAAACTACTGATAATAATTCTTAATTCCCCTCTTTTCTCATCCAGCCCCCAAACTTCTGCGCCATACAATACCCTCCCGAAAATAACCGATCTTAGCACTAGCCTCAAGGCTTTATAACTAATACCCGGGAATATAGCTAACAAGTTTCTGACTGAGGCTAGGGCTGCCAATCCTCTATTTTCACCCTACTAATCTGATCGTTCGAGGTTCCTTTACTGTTAATCATAACTCCTAAATATTCAAATTTCCTTACTTGTTCCAACCTTTCTCCTTGAAGTACCCATTTCCCATCCATCTTTCGTCCTTTGTTTACATGGGCTACTTATATTTTAGATTTATTGCCATTAATTCTCAAGCCCCATTTCCTCGCAAACAGCGACACTGTATTTAACGCTCTCTTCATCCCTCCTGAAGTTAGAGTCATCAATAACACATCATCAGAAAATATCAGCCCCGGTACCTCCAGGCCATTTATTACCGGCACGGCCCAATTGTTTGCCCCGTGCCCCTCCAAAATATCGTTAATAAATAAAATAAACAATAATGGCGATAACTTACACCCTTGCTTTAAACCCACCTTGGACTCTAAGGGTCTACTCAGTCTCTCGTCTCCCAATTTTACACAAAACCTGACAACCCTATATATTACCTCCGCTGCCCTCAACATCTTTTCCGAAATCCCCAGCCTGCCTAATTTCTCCAATAGAGCCTTTCTATTCACCTTATCAAACGCTTTCTCAAAATCTATTGCTGCCACATAAACCGTACTTCTAGCCAGGCTCTTACACTTTTCTAAAATAGTTTTTACTATCATTATATTATCCACTGTTCTTTTCTTTTTCCTAAATCCCCCCTGGAAATCTGTCAATATTTCATTTTCCTCAGCCCACTCGCTTAACCTGTTCGCCAACACCCCAGTATATATTTTACTTAAAGAGTCTAACAGAGGTATTCCTCTATAATTGTTCAAACTGTTCCTATTACCCTTACCTTTAAATATTGGACATACAATTCTTGTCTCCCATTCCTTCGGGTACTTACCTCCCTCATAGATCTTATTGAATAGTTTAACTCATTGTCTCATTTTTGCCAAATTCTTTCCAAAACATATTATTTATCCCATTACATCCCCCGGCCGACTTACCCCTAACTCTGCTTTTCACTCTCAGAATTTCTTCCCTTGTAATTTCCTTGTCCAGTTCATAAATCGCCACTCTCCTATTCCTCCAAATTACTTCTTCCCCCGTCCCTCTCCATCTTTCTTCCCCCTTCTCACCTAGTAATTCACCAAAGTACCTCACCCATTGAACTTCCTCAATGCTCGTTTTCTCTATATTCCTTCCACCCTTAATTATTCTATTAATCTTTTCCCATACTTTCTCAATGTTGTTAGTCTTACAATCCTTATTTATGGCTTCAATTTGTTCCTCTAACCACGCTTTTTTAACCTATACTCCTTCCTCAATTTGCAGAAAATCTCCCTTTCTGTGCCCCCACCTTTCTTTCTGTACTCTCCTAACGCCCCCAGCACCCTCCTCCTCACTCCTTCACACTCTCTATTGAACCATTCTTCACCGTCTTTTTTATTTCTCTTTCTACATTCTGCCTTCTGCGCTATCATCTTTGTTGGATGTAGCAGCAATTCCAAGGCTTTATCAATATTATTCTCCTCTAACGCACCTTCCCACCCAAATTTCAGAAGTTGTACTTCCTCCTTTACTACTCTATTCCAATCCCGGCCCACTTTCTCTGACCATTTATACTTATTATATATACTCCCTTGTTTATCCTCCGTCTCAACTTCCTTCCTTATACACTTCTCTTCCCCCCTTTTCAACATAACCCACACTGGAAAGTGGTGTGATTCAATCCAGTCTCCTATTTCCATTCTTACAATATCCTCTATCACTCCCTCCGAGTTTAAAACCATATCTATCACACTACCACCCTTCTCAGTAACATATGTTAATTTCCCCGTACTGTCATCCTCCATCCATCCATCCATCCATTCAGAATATACAAATTCTCCACAGCGCACATCTCTAGGAGCTTCTCCCCATAACTGTTTATAATTTTATCCTCACTCCTTCTACTTTTCAACATACACATTCCATCCTCCCTACTATATTCTGGGCTCTGTCCCCCTATTCTCGCGTTCCAGTCTCCGAATAACAACATATCCTCTTCTCCTGCCAACTTTCCTCTTATCCTATTAATATCCACCAATAACTCTTCAAAAAATACTTATTTGCATATGCTGAACTACTAGGATGGCAATAAACGAACGCTAGATTTATTTTCTTCCTCCTTCCCTCAACCCCTCACATATTCAATCTCAACCATATAGATTATTTCATATCTGTCTCTATATCCTCTACCATTTCACTAATTTCTTCCCTAATTAAAACTATCATCCCTCCTGATGCGCGACCCTTATTCTTCTCTTTTCTATATTTATATTTTCTCACAAACCCCTTCCATGAGATCTCCCTCCCTGTTTCCAGCCACGTCTCCAAGAGTGCCACAACATCGAAACTTTCTATAACTTCCCGAACTTTCTTATTTCCTAGTTTATTCATAAATCCCTCAATATTCACACATCCTATTTTCCAATATGGTTATAACTTTCCCTTCCTCCCTTCTAAGTCCCCCTCTATTCCTGCTCCTTGTAGTTATCGACCTCTCATCCCTTGTCTCCATTCCCCCTTTTTTCACCGCCCAATTCCGTTCTATGTCCTCCGTATCCACCATCCCTTTACGTACTTTTCCCCAGAGGTCTTTTAAACTCCTACTTCTTCCTTTATTCAGAATTGCTTTACCTTCCTGCCGATCAGTCTTCTCGTGTCCTTTCTTGCTCGCTACATCACTACACTCTGCTCTCACAGTTTCTTGCTGCTCACCCTCACTGACCCTTCACTATTTTGATCTTCTGTATCCATATTGCACTGCCCGTTCTCTTCTGATATGATCTCCTCTCCTTCCACGTCTTCCCTCCTCTTTGTTGCTTCTTTCTTCTTTCCATCTTTCCTTGTCATCTCTCCTCCCTCGGAAATAAGGCCATCGTCCATCTCCTTTAGCTTCGCCACTGAATGCTCCCTAACCCATCGCCCGTTTGTCACCACCAATCTCTGACCTCTTATTCGGGCCTTTAGCCCCTGATTTTTCGCTCTCTATAGGTCAGTAGCGTAGCCAGGATTTCAGTTTGGGGGGGCATTTATTTTGATAGGTGACCAAACTTCCAGAGTTTAGGTGGTATAGAATACCTAAAAAGGAAATTAGTGTCCTTGGATCCAAGTAAGAGTGGTGGATTCGTGCGGATTCCGGAAGCTAATAATAATAATAATAATAATAATAATAATAATAATAATAATAATAATAATAATAATAATAATAATAATAATAATATTCTTCCTCCTCCTCTTCTTCTTCCGTTTTTCCTACATCTGTGGGGTCACGGGTGCGAACTGTGTCGCAAATGTGAATTTGGCCCTGTTTTACGGCCGGATGCTCTTCCCAACAAACCCTATATGGAGGGATGTAATCACTGTTGTGTGTTTCTTTGGTGCCTGGTAGTGTAGTATGTTGTCTGAATATGAAGAGGAAAATGTTGGGACAAACACCAAGTCCACAAGCCAGAATATAAATACGGTAATTTTATTATAATAATAGTCATGTGATAAGCTATAAAGAAGTGACATTTTATACGATTAATGCGACAAAGAAACACACACCTACACGTCGAATAAAGGTTTCTCGCCCTTCTCCATGGCTAGATGTTGAAACCAAGAGAATGATGGCCCACCGTGACTCGTTATTTCGACATTATAAACAAACCTTAGATGACACAGACTTCGAATCTTACCGCATCTTAAGAAATCGCACAAAGCATTTAATCAGAAATAAAAAATGTGCATATTTCCGGAATTTAGCTAAAAACTTTAATTCCAATCGCGCATGGGACCAATTTAGAGCTCTGGAAATATTAAAACATCAACAGAGCCAGACAGCTCCTGACATTCTACTTGACGAACTGAACGATTACTCTAGTAGAATAAATATTCAACCTACCCCAATTAACTGCACCGAATCACCGCCCTCCCCTCCAGCCAATCCACCATTCACATTTCACAGTGTCACAGAAAATCAGGTTAAAAAGGCTTTGTACTCGATTAAATCAAAGGCCACGCGTGTAGATGATAATCCTATTACTTTTATACATAACATTATTGGTGCTGTCCTGCCTATACTGTCGCACATACTGAACTACTGTTTACTAAACGGAATTTTCCCTACTATCTGGAAAACAGACAATATTGAATATTATACTGGTACCTAAGAGTTTAGACCCACAATCTCTCTCTGACATTCGTCCTGTGTTCATACTCCCTGCGCTTTCTAAAGCCTTTGAACGTTTAGTATATGAGCAAGTTCTGGAATACCTAAATAAAAATGCTCCTTTGGACCTTTTGCAATCTGGATTTAAGAAGGGTCACAGTACCGCGACAGCACTTTTGAAGGTAAGAAGAAACGCTATAGACAAACGACTGCTCACTAAACTTATCATTCTTGACTTCAGTAGCACCTTTGACACTATAGAAATTCCGACTATGATAAAGTAAATGGAACTGCTAAATTTCGACCTGGCTGCGCTTAAGTTTCTTAGTTATTATTTGAGTAACCATCAACAGCGTGTAACAGTAAACGACAAGGCCTCTAAATGGAAAATGAAACTTAGTGGTGCCCCGCAGGGCAGTATTCCAGGACCCTTACTTTTCTGTATTTATATCAATGACATACCATCCGTGACAGGAAATAACATATCGACACTGCAAGACAAGATATTAACAATGACCTCTGATGACTCAGTATATATGCACAACGAAATTCTCTTATACTAAACTCCACAAAATCTCAGGCAATCATAATTGGACCACGAAAATTACTGAGCTGCTCAAACAATGTCGCAATCCCACCTGTCCTACTGAATGGGAACATTATTCCCCACAGTAAACCGGTTAAAAATCTTGGCTTAATTATGAAAGAAACGCTTGATTGTTCTGGTCACACGAAAGAAATACCGGTACGTAAAAAAAGACTTTTGGAGTGCTTCACCCTCTTAAACGGCAGAGGGATATATTTCCATTTGAGCTAAAGGCAAAACTAATACAGACACTCATTCCCCCTATTCTTGATTACTGTTACGTTGTATTAGTTGATATGACGAGAGAAGAAACACTTAAACTTCAACGAGCACGGAATTCCTGCCTGAGATTTATTTACAACATCGGGTACGATGTTCATACCACCCCATACTATCAGGCTGTCCGCCTGATAAACGTCGGCAGCTACACACTTTAACGATGGTGTTTAGGAGTGTTAGCTGAAAGTCAGCCACTGTATATTTCTTCTAATTCACCTTTTTATCATCATTTCACAACTTAAATACACGTTCTAGATCCTATCTTTCTATTCCACTGCACCGCACAAATACAATTAATAGATTATTTATGGTGATCGGCGTCACATTATGGAATTCCCTGTCAGCTCAGGTCAGAGAAACTAGCTCTTTATTAAGATTTAAGGTCACCTGCCGAGACGTCCGACTCGTTGGCTGAATGGTCAGCGTACTGGCCTTCGGTTCAGAGGGTCCCGGGTTCGATTCCCTCCCGGGTCGGGGATTTTAACCTTCATTGGTTAATTCCAATGGCCCGGGGGCTGTGTGTTTGTGCTGTCCCCAACATCCCTGCAACTCGCACACAACACATAACACTATCCTCCACCACAATAACACGCAGTTACCTACACATGGCAGATGCCGCCCACCCTCATCGGAGGGTCTGCCTCACAAGGTCTGCACTCGGCTAGAAATAGCCACACGAAATTAAATTAAACCTGCCGAGACTACCTGCTGAGGACAGCTGACTGAATGCATTGGTTGAAGTGTGAATGTGTGCGTGCCTGAGGATGTCATTTTAAAGAGTTTTTAATATTGAAATGAAGTGGAGTATGGCTTTTAGTGCCAGGAGTGTCCGAGGACATGTTAGGCTCGATAGGTGCAAGTATTTTATTTGACACCTGTAGGCGACCTGCGCGGTCGGGATGAGAATGTAATGATGATGAAGACGACACATACACCCAGCCCCCGTGCTAGCGAAATTAAACAATGATGGTTAAAATTCCCGACCCTACTGGGAATCGAATCCAGGACCCATGCGACCAAAGGCCAACTCGCTAACCATTTAGCCATGCAGCCGCAATTTTCAATATTAATTAGTTTTAATATTAATTTAGATAGTAATGTATTTAAATTGATTTTTAAAACTGTTACGGAGATTTCCGTGGTAGGTAGAGGTGAAAGAAGGTGCGGGTGCGAATAGGTCTCCAACTACGGAATTAAAGTTAATGTAAAATTTAACAAGGTTATATTTTCTTTTTAAAATAAAGAAATAACAAGAATGGCAGGTACAGAGTAGCAAGTCAAAAGGGTAGTTACAATATTTACAGAATTTGGGCTCAGCGCCCTTGCTTCACCATTCGTGGGCAATCAGCCCAACCTTACTTCAAAATAAGTTTTACCAGAGGGGCAGAAAACCCCATTCATGTTCAGGAACATTTGCTCCAAATTACACTGAAAAGCCTCCACGAGGCATACAACACTCAATTTTCAAAAAAAAGAGCCACTCGCTCTCAACTCTAAGCCTCTCAAAGGCCACACCAAACTCCACCTTCAAGTTGTCCTCACTGGACATAGACACAGGGGTAAAATACCCAACCTACTGAGGTCCATTAAATGAAAAGGGGTAATTACATGACCTCCAAAATAACAATTTGAGTGGAGGCGATCTGCACTCCTAATACACTTTGTTTTTTAAAACCTAATTTGGCTCTAGGCCACTGATGCAAGGGCTAATCCCATACTACGGAGGTGACTTTAGAAAAGAAACAAATTTACATAATGTTAAGGAAGAATAGGTTGAGAAAATAAGTTCACCTCAAAACAATATGAGTGGGAGCTCGAGAGGGTTAAGCACTCTCTATCCCAATACGTAGTTTAAAGATAGAATAGATACCAGTTTCCTTACATTTTAAGGAAGGTTACATAATGGAAAAAGCTTCGGACCCGCCCCGAGAGTTAAAATGCTGAGCAAGCAAGAAAAGAAGTAATTAATCGGCCATTACCTGGTAGTTGACCGCTGCCGGAGAAAGAGGCGCTTCCCGCCCCCTGCTATGTACTTTACACACTGAAAGATGGAACAGAAGTGGCCCAGAGACCCTAAAATCAGCAGTTTATATACTCTCGCGGAAGGTTCTAGGCGTTAGGGGAATGAGAACACCCGCCCACAATCACTTTATTGGAGAATAAAGAGAAACCCCTACACAAGATGAAGAAGAAACACATTATTGGTGAAAAATAAAGTAAAGAAATTCGGGATTGGCTAGATTTAAAACAAGGGGAAAGAAAGGGTTAATATTGCCAACTTAAACAATGACTGAAAGAAATTTAACAAGGAACAAACTTTTGAAATTAAATTTTCTCCAAAGAACAGTTCTTTTTCTTCGCACTAGGGTGCACTATTGTAGTTCTTCAGTAGTGTCCTCTAGAAGAGAAAGTTCACACTTCTTACTTCAAGCAAAACAAAAACACATCAAAAATGACACAGTTCTAAAATTTCAAAATTTACAGGTAGTGACATCTTCTGAGAAAGTAGAAAATTAATACCGTCAATAAAGTTCAGACTTCCTCCAGCAGAGGAGTTTCAACTGGCGCACCTTTTGAATTAGCGGCGTGGAGGTGTACCGCCCGGTACAGACCTCCCCCCCCCCAAATGTTCCTCCAGGGGTGGCACATGAAATTTGTTTGAAAACTAGGTCCAAGTTTTGATGTAGGTGTGGAGATAAATTGCAGAAGTATTTTTAAGATTTTCTTAATATGGTTTGATTCAGTTTCAAATTTTTGTTGTTGCAGGTGAAGTAAAGTCTTTATGCTTGTAGAAGTTGAATTCAGAAGATAAACTTTAGTTTTTAAAGTTGAGAAAAAAATTTCAAAGTCCACCAGGTATTGCAGAAAATTCCAAGAGAAGGTAATAATGTCGAACTGGAATGTCCATGAAGTTGATGTAGACTAAGTTGAATGGCCAGATCGGCCGTTGCCGCTTGCGTCCAGGAGAGGCCGCTCGGACCCCTCAAGTACCCTGAGATACCGCTCGCCCGCACTATGAGGGGAGCAGTGGTGTTGAAACACGCCGCGCCCGCGGTGAACATATACAGGCTGCGGGCAAGTAGAAGGTCGTGCGCCGCACATCAGCCTTGGCCGGGAGGAGAGCTCCGGCTCGCCCTGCACATGTCGTCCTCGCTGGGGTCGAGGGGGCCCTTTCTCAAGCCCAGTCGCGGCACGGCGCCACGCGGCTGCGGGGGCACTGAAACATTAAAACTAGACGGCAGAATTGTTGGACCATCATCATTTTTTGAGGGCACAGGCTTGGTGGAGATGTTGAGGGGCCAGCGGCGTGCAGATATCCATGGCATTTAACATAAGCAAGCCACAGTGTGTATAGCAGGAGACGGGAGCGTGGTAATGGCCGTGGTAAGGACAGAATGGCAGTTTAACGGTGCGGGGAGGGTTTTACAAAAATACTTACATATGAACTAAATTTTATAGAAGGGGCAGAAAGCCTTAAAAGTGAAACACAAAAAAATATAACCTTCATATTCCTTTCAAATTATATGAAGCAAGTTGACACAAAATTTACACTGGTTTCACCTGTGACAGGTGAACCCTAAATATCCTCTCGGTGGCTGGATTACTTAATAATAACGTAACCGGCGTCAGGAAATCGAGAATGACACATGGCCCATGAAATCTGGGGGCAAGCTTGCCCGCGAGAACAAAATTTTTGACCATAACTTGGTCACCTACCTTCAAAGGGGTGGGTCTCCGTCCACGATCATACCTTTCCCTAACCTTTTCATGAGAGACTTTAAGATTGGCTTTAGCCTTCTTCCAAAGATCTTTGATGTTGTCCGGATCTATTGTCTCGGGTAGAATGTCACTCAGAGACCAGAGGTTAGAGAGCGGCGTGTTGGGAACAAACTTGAACATCAAAGAGGCTGGAGTAAACTTATGTGATTCATGAACCGCCGAATTCAAAGCAAAAGCTAACCAATGCAAGGACGTGTCCCACCTGGAATGATCTTCATGATGATAGGCAATAAGCGCGGACCTGAGATTACGGTTAACCCGTTCAGCCAGCGATGATTGAGGGTAATAAGCAGAAGTAGTTACATGAGAGATAGACAAGTCAAAACAGAATTTACGAAAAAGGTTTGATGTGAACGCCTTAGCATTATCAGACACAACATATTGGCACGGACCAAAAGAAGCAAAAATAGAATTTAGGCAAGTAATGGTGGACTGAGCGGTAGCCAGCTTAGTCGGAAATAACCAGGAAAATCTGGTAAAACCATCTACGCACACAAAGATGAACTTGTTGGCATTTCCCTTTGACTGGGGGAAGGGTCCTACATAATCAATATACAGGCGTTCCATGGGGCGCGACGCTTGATGCGAAGACAGAAGGCCTACCTTGGTGGACATGGTGGGTTTACTGAGCAAACAAGATTTACAAGCTTTTACTAGTTCGCGGATTTCACCGTCCATACCCTTCCAGATGAACCTTTCACGTATCTTTTCACGAGTTTTAAAGATTCCAAGATGCCCCCCTAATGGGGTCTCATGATAGTATTTGAAGATCATAGGTACAAGAACAGCTGGAACGACAACTTTCATCATCTTATCATGCCTCGAAGGGCAACATAGAACACCATTCCTCAGAACATAAGGGACGACATGTTCCCCCGAAGAAAGGGTTTCCATTATCGGAGCCAGCGTCGGATCTTCACGTTGGTATTTCTCGATATCCCTGAAGAGCATGGGAGCATCTGTTAAGATGGCATTAACATCAGATAGTATGGACACGGACGGTGATGAACTACCGACCGGTTCATGGGTCTCGACGTCGTTAGAAAACATACGGCTGAGTCCATCAGCAACAACATTTTCAGTACCTCTGATATGCCTGACATCGAATTGGAAGGCAGAAATACGGATGGCCCAGCGGGCTATACGACCAGTACGACGCGGCCTACCTAAGACCCAGCTTAAGGCTTGATTATCTGTCTCCAGGTCGAATTTGACGTGTTCCAGATAGAGACGGAAATTCTCTAAGGCAAATAAGACTGCCAACCCTTCGAGCTCATAGATAGAATACTTAGCTTCTTGAGCCGACAAGGTCCTAGATGCATAGGCGATGGGTCGCCTCCCTAGTTCAGTCTCTTGAAGAAGGACTGCAGCTACTGCTGACGACGACGCGTCGGTTTGGACGATGAATTTCTTCGAGAAATCAGGCATAGCAAGTACAGGGGCATTACAGAGAGCTAATTTAAGATCTTCAAAAGCGGCTTGTTGAGAAGGTCCCCACTCGAATTTGATGCCTTTCCTACGAAGAAGGTTTAAGGGCGCCGCTCTATTAGCGAAGTTAGGAATAAACTTCCTGAAGAAATTCACCATACCAATGAACCTGGCGATACCTTTAATGTCCTTGGGAGGTTTAAAATCACGGATGGCCTGTGTTCTAGAATGATCGATTGCTACACCATCAGGTGACACGATATGCCCTAGGAATGACATAGAGGGCTTAGCAAAGGCAACCTTGGACAACTTGACAGTTAACCCAGCCTTACGAAGGCGATCGAGAACTTCTCGCAGATGATCTAAATGTTCTTCAAAAGTTTCTGAAAATACGACGACATCATCCAAGTAGTGATATAAGTACTCAAATTTGATGTCGGAGAAGACCCTATCTAGTAGCCTAGTGAGTACAGCTGCTCCCGTGGGGAGCCCGAAAGGCACGCGGTTGTATTCATACAAATTCCAATCCGTGGCAAACGCTGTAAGATGTTTAGACTCTTCGGCAAGGGGAATTTGATTATAGGCCTGATTCAAGTCCAAGATAGTAAAGAACTTGGCCTTACGAAACCATGAAAAACAAGAATGAAGGTCAGGAAGGGGCACAGATTGCAACACCACCTTCCGATTGAGAGCCCTATAATCAATAACAGGCCTGAAGCCTCCTTGGGGTTTCGGGACTAGAAAAATAGGCGAAGAATACGCTGACTTAGAGGGCCTAATAATACCATCCTTCAACATCTGATCGATAATTTCTTTCAGAGCCTTCATTTTAGGTGGAGATAGCCTATAAGGTGGAAAACGGACAGGAATCGAATCCGTGACCTCGATTTTGTATTCAATAAGGTCAGTAACACCAAGAGTATCAGAGAACACCTCTGGAAATGACTGACATAATTTACGAATACTATCAGCCTGCTCCTCAGGTAGATGTCTAAGGTCTAACAACATCTCATCCTGGGTAGGCGAAATAGATTAGCATGATGCAGAATTACACTTTAACAAGGGAATTTTACAATTGAACGCAAATTTGAATTGCACGACTTACTCTGAAGATCGAGCACAAGACCAGTGTGAGAAATAAAGTCCGCTCCCAGAATGATGGGGCAAGACAAATGCTTAGCCACAAACAGTTTGGTTTTCCATGTGAATTTAAAAATACGAATTTTGACCAGTACGGAACCTAGAATTTCTAATGGAGATGAATTAGCCGAAACATATTGAACAGGAGATGAGACATAGTCAGGTAGTTTACAAACAGATTTCAATTTAGAATACCATTCAGCCGAAATAATCGAACAAACACTGCCTGAATCTAAGAGAGCTGTTACAGGTTCATTATTTAACTCAATCTTAAGAAAAGGAACCGGTGCGGGGGTATCTGCCGCAATCCTAAGACACTCCTTGGGGCATTCAAGGGATGGATTTGAAGATTGCAATTTCCCTGATTTTTCGATCTGTTTACCCGGGGCTGAGTCTCGGGAAGATGGATTAAACGACTCAGCCGAAGGCACTAGTCACTTTATATTGTTGTTGGAAGTTGCACCAGAAGTTGAGCAGGAGGGGGTGCTATTCGAATTGGGACAATTCTTGGCAATATGTGAGAAAGCCCCACATTTAAAACAGCCTTGTGATGAACCAGCTCCATTCCTTGTCACACTAGATTTGAGCAATGGGCACTTGTTCCGAAGGTGGTCGGGCGACCCGCAAGCATAGCATTTACGGGGTGTGACTGGTCGGCGAGGTGGAGGCCGAGTATTACTAAAAGAAGGCGGGGGTTCTTTCGCTACACGCAATGAATCGGCGTATCTAACTCCTTCCGCTGAGACGGCCAATGCTTCAAGTTCAGAGAAGGTTTGCGGGCACGCCGCGAAACACAAATATGATCTATAAGATGGTGAAATACCTTCCACAATGGCTTGTACAATCTGATCCTCAGGGAAGTGAAGAGCAAACACCCTAGTATAAAACTTAATGTCCTGTATGAAATCAGCCAAGTTTTCATCCAAACGCTGTACACGATAATAGTACTTCTGAATCAGAGATGACCTCGCGCGGGCGGGAATAAAATTTGCAAGCAGGTGTGCATGAAAATCTTCAATAGATGACTGTTCGGCTATGGCTCTTACTATTTTGTCAGAGAGAATACCAATTGCATAAGGATAGATAATTTGCAAAATTTGACATGGAGAAAGAGAAAACACAAGGGCATGATCCTGAAATTCAACTAGAAATCTTAAAAATGAAATTACCTCACTGGTGGTATTAACGGAAAACTTAGAGATACCTCTGAGCAACATTGCCAATGGATGAGGCAAGCTGCTAAACCCGGGTGACATAGTCGGTAAAGGTTTAAGTGGCAAAGAAGTTAATTCAGAACGTACATTAGTCAATGAGTTACGACGTTCAGACTCGTGGTCTAATGGGGCAGAGATAGTTTGAGCAGCAACGGTTATCCTATTGACTTCTCCCTTAGGAGGCTCTTCCTAGCTCCCCGCATTCATCGTGGCGGGTTGATCAGTTTTGGGAGGAACTTCCCCAGTTAACAATTGAGTGACCTTGCTAGATAATACAGACATATTTTCAAGCAGCGTACTAGCTTCCTTCTTCTGAACGTCATTCAACTTTAGAGACAACAGATCGTTAACTCTATTTGAAAAATGAAACAGCCTAGCTTGCACACGCTTAATTTGATTAGGAGAAGGATCATTTTCATCAAAAAAAACTAACTACAGAAGCTAGCCCAGTAATATTCTCCGTGATCGTGGAAAGAGAGTCGTCAATTTCTTTCTCTCCCAAATTGGGGATGGAAATGGGCAAATCTAGGGATTCTCTAAGCTTGTTTGCGTCTACTGCAACCGTGCCTCCAGATTGTACATTTCTGATAGTTAACTCATAGATCAACTCCTCCTTGCGCAAATAGTTAAGATGAAGAACATCGCGAGGGCCAGGCATGGTGACCGAACAATTTTGAAAACCTCAAAAATTCCAGCAACTGAGAAAATGGTTAGAGTTCGGAACAGAACAATATTTAGCCGTCAAAAGGGGCTAAAATGAGACCCATTCAACCACGCTCTGCTACCACTTGTTACGGAGATTTCCGTGGTAGGTAGAGGTGAAAGAAGGTGCGGGTGCGAATAGGTCTCCAACTACGGAATTAAAGTTAATGTAAAATTTAACAAGGTTATATTTTCTTTTTAAAATAAAGAAATAACAAGAATGGCAGGTACAGAGTAGCAAGTCAAAAGGGTAGTTACAATATTTACAGAATTTGGGCTCAGCGCCCTTGCTTCACCATTCGTGGGCAATCAGCCCAACCTTACTTCAAAATAAGTTTTACCAGAGGGGCAGAAAACCCCATTCATGTTCAGGAACATTTGCTCCAAATTACACTGAAAAGCCTCCACGAGGCATACAACACTCAATTTTCAAAAAAAAAAAAGAGCCACTCGCTCTCAACTCTAAGCCTCTCAAAGGCCACACCAAACTCCACCTTCAAGTTGTCCTCACTGGACATAGACACAGGGGTAAAATACCCAACCTACTGAGGTCCATTAAATGAAAAGGGGTAATTACATGACCTCCAAAATAACAATTTGAGTGGAGGCGATCTGCATTCCTAATACACTTTGTTTTTTAAAACCTAATTTGGCTCTAGGCCACTGATGCAAGGGCTAATCCCATACTACGGAGGTGACTTTAGAAAAGAGACAAATTTACATAATGTTAAGGAAGAATAGGTTGAGAAAATAAGTTCACCTCAAAACAATATGAGTGGGAGCTCGAGAGGGTTAAGCACTCTCTATCCCAATACGTAGTTTAAAGATAGAATAGATACCAGTTTCCTTACATTTTAAGGAAGGTTACATAATGGAAAAAGCTTCGGACCCGCCCCGAGAGTTAAACTGCTGAGCAAGTAAGAAAAGAAGTAATTAATCGGCCATTACCTGGTAGTTGACCGCTGCCGGAGAAAGAGGCGCTTCCCGCCCCCTGCTATGTACTTTACACACTGAAAGATGGAACAGAAGTGGCCCAGAGACCCTAAAATCAGCAGTTTATATACTCTCGCGGAAGGTTCTAGGCGTTAGGGGAATGAGAACACCCGCCCACAATCACTTTATTGGAGAATAAAGAGAAACCCCTACACAAGATGAAGAAGAAACACATTATTGGTGGAAAATTAAGTTAAGAAATTCGGGATTGGCTAGATTTAAAATAAGGGGAAAGAAAGGGTTAATATTGCCAACTTAAACAATGACTGAAAGAAATTTAACAAGGAATAAACTTTTGAAATTAAATTTTCTCCAAAGAACAGTTCTTTTTCTTCGCATTAGGGTGCACTATTGTAGTTCTTCAGTAGTGTCCTCTAGAAGAGAAAGTTCACACTTCTTACTTCAAGCAAAACAAAAACACATCAAAAATGACACAGTTCTAAAATTTCAAAATTTACAGGTAGTGACATCTTCTGAGAAAGTAGAAAATTAATACCGTCAATAAAGTTCAGACTTCCTCCAGCAGAGGAGTTTCAACTGGCGCACCTTTTGAATTAGCGGCGCGGAGGTGTACCGCCCGGTACAAAAACTATTAATTGTTGGAGTTTTAACTGTTTTACGTATCTCAGTATTTTGTTTAAGATTTTGATTAGTATGTGGTTAAGTATACGAGAGGGCCTCGAGCCCTAACTTCGCCACTGTAAAAAAGGCACTAATACACTGACTGACAGTGACAATGCAACACCAAGGAGGAGTGGTTCGAAAGAGATGAAAGTTGGGGAAAAAACAGAGTCGGCACGGAAGAATAATTGATGTTTATTTCAAACCGATATGCAGGTTACACAATGCGCACGGCATCGACTCAGTAGGATGTAGGACCACCGCGAGCGGCGATGCACGCAGAAACACGTCGAGGTACAGAGTCAGTAAGAGTGCGGATGGTGTCCTGAGGGATGGTTCTCCATTCTCTGTCAACCATTTGCCACAGTTGGTCGTCCGTACGAGGCTGGGGCAGAGTTTGCAAACGGCGTCCAATGAGATCCCACACGTGTTCGATTGGTGAGAGATCCGGAGAGTACGCTGGCCACGGAAGCATCTGTACACCTCGTAGAGCCTGTTGGGAGATGCGAGCAGTGTGTGGGTGGGCATTATCCTGCTGAAACAGAGCATTGGGCAGCCCCTGAAGGTACGGGAGTGCCACCGGCCGCAGCACATGCTGCACGTAGCGGTGGGCATTTAACGTGCCTTGAATACGCACTAGAGGTGACGTGGAATCATACGCAATAGCGCCCCAAACCATGATGCCGCGTTGTCTAGCGGTAGGGCGCTCCACAGTTACTGCCTGCCGGATTTGACTTTTCTCCACGCCGACGCCACACTCGTCTGCGGTGACTATCACTGACAGAACAGAAGCGTGACTCATCGGAGAACACGACGTTCCGCCATTCCCTCATCCAAGTCGCTCTAGCCCGGCACCATGCCAGGCGTGCACGTCTATGCTGTGGAGTCAATGGTAGTCTTCTGAGCGGGCGCCGGGAGTGCAGGCCTCCTTCAACCAATCGACGGGAAATTGTTCTGGTCGATATTGGAACAGCCAGGGTGTCTTGCACATGCTGAAGAATGGCGGTTGACGTGGCGTGCGGGGCCGCCACCGCTTGGCGGCCGATGCGCCGATCCTCGCGTGCTGACGTCACTCGGGCTGCGCCTGGACCCCTCGCACGTGCCACATGTCCCTGCGCCAACCATCTTCGCCACAGGCGCTGCACCGTGGACACATCCCTATGGGTATCGGCTGCGATTTGACGAAGCGACCAACCTGCCCTTCTCAGCCCGATCACCATACCCCTCGTAAAGTCGCCTGTCTGCTGGAAATACCTCCGTTGACGGCGGCCTGGCATTCTTAGCTTTACACGTGTCCTGTGGCACACGACAACACGTTCTACAATGACTGTCGGCTGAGAAATCACGGTACGAAGTGGGCCATTCGCCAACGCCGTGTCCCATTTATCGTTCGCTACGTGCGCATTTCACATCATGAGCATACCTCAGTGACGTCAGTCTACCCTGCAATTGGCATAAAGTAATTATTTAAATATTCTCGCGAATAATACTGCAGAAAATAGCGAAGTTACCTTGCTTAAGCTGTTAAAGAAATAAGCCTGTATTATCGTATATTTTATTTTCGTGTATGATATGTGTAATCAAACACAATCGTCTGTTCAAATGTAAAAGAACGGGCGAGCTGGCAGTGCGGGTAGCAGCGCGCAGCTGTGAGCTCGCATCCAGGAGATGGTGGGTTCGAATCCCACTGTCGGCCGCCCTGAAGATTATTTCCCTGGTTTCCCATTTTCACAGCAGGCAAATGCTGGGGCTGCACCTTAATTGAGGCCACGGCCGCTTTCTCCCCATTCCTAGGCCTTTCCTGTCCCATCGTCGCCATAAGACCTGTCTGTGTCGGTGCGATGTAAAGCAAATAGCAAATGTAAATGGTAGAAGACAATAAAACTAATGCAGTAAAAAAATTGACAAACAAGAAGGGAGAAAAAAGAAAGACTATCGTACAGAACAATGTGTATACCTGAAGACTTGCTAGCTAAGACGCCCACAATCCAGTCTCCCACTCCTGTCACCTCTATTTATCCTCTCCCAATCAATCAATCAATCAATCAATCAATACTGATCTGCATTTAGGGCAGTCGCCCAGGTGGCAGATTCCCTATCTGTTGCTTTCCTAGCCTTTTCCGAAATGATTTCAAAGAAATTGGAAATTTATTGAACATCTCCCTTGGTAAGTTATTCCAATCCCTAACTCCCCTTCCTATAAATGAATATTTGCCCCAGTTTGTCCTCTTGAATTCCAACTTTATCTTCATATTGTGATCTTTCCTACTTTTATAGACGCCATTCAAACCTATTCGTCTACTAATGTCATTCCACGCCATCTCTCCGCTGACAGCTCTGAACATACCACTTAGTCGAGCAGCTCTTCTTCTTTCTCTCAATTCTTCCCAACCCAAACATTGCAACATTTTTGTAACGCTACTCTATTGTCGGAAATCACCCAGAACAAATCGAGCTGCTTTTCTTTGGATTTTTTCCAGTTCTTGAATCAGGTAATCCTGGTGAGGGTCCCATACACTGGAACCATACTCTAGTTGGGGTCTTACCAGAGACTTATATGCACTCTCCTTGACATCCCTACTACAACCCCTAAACACCCTCATAACCATGTGCAGAGATCGGTACCCTTTATTTACAATCCCATTTATGTGATTACCCCAGTGAAGATCTTTCCTTATATTAACACCTAGATACTTACAATGATCCCCAAAAGGAACTTTCACCCCATCAACGCAGTAATTAAAACTGAGAGGACATTTCCTATTTGTAAAACTCACAACCTGACTTTTAGCCCCGTTTATCAACATACCATTGCCTGCTGTCCATCTCACAATATTTTCGAGGTCACGTTGCAGTTGCTCACAATCTTGTAACTTATTTATCACTCTATAGAGAATAACATCATCCGCAAAAAGCCTTACCTCCGATTCCACTCCTTTACTCATATCATTTATATAGATAAGAAAACATAAAGGTCCGATAACACTGCCCTGAGGAACTCCCCTCTCAACTATTACAGGGTCAGACAAAGCTTCACCTACTCTAACTCTCTGAGATCTATTTTCTAGAAATATAGCAACCCATTCAGTCACTCTTTTGTCTAGTCCAATTGCACTCATTTTTGCCAGTAGTCTCCCATGATCCACCCTATCAAATGCTTTAGACAGGTCAATCGCGATACAGTCCATTTGACCTCCAGAATCCATGATATCTGCTTTATCTTGCTGGAATCCTACAAGTTGAGCTTCAGTGGAATAACCTTTCCTAAAACCGAATTGCCTTCTATCGAACCAGTTATTAATTTCACTAACATGTCTAATATAATCAGAAAGAATGCCTTCCCAAAGCTTACATACAATGCATGTCAAACTTACTGGCCTGTAATTTTCAGCTTTATGTCTATCACCCTTTCCTTTATACACAGGGGCTACTATAGCAACTCTCCATTCATCTGGTATAGCTCCTTCGGCCAAACAATAATCAAATAAGTACTTCAGATATGGTACTATATCCCAACCCTTGTCTTTAGTATATCCCCAGAAATCTGATCAATTCCAGCCGCTTTTCTAGTTTTCAACTTTTGTATCTTATTGTAAATGTCATTGTTATCATACATAAATTTTATTACTTCTTTGGCCTTAGTCTCTTCCTCTATCTCGACATTATCCTTGTAACCAACAATCTTTACATACTGCTGACTGAATACTTCTGCCTTTTGAAGATCCTCACATACACACTCCCCTTGTTCATTAATTATTCCTGGAATGTCCTTCTTGGAACCTGTTTCTGCCTTAAAATACCTGTACATACCCTTCCATTTTTCACTAAAATTTGTATGACTGCCAATTATGCTTGCCATCATGTTATCCTTAGCTGCCTTCTTTGCTAGATTCAATTTTCTAGTAAGTTCCTTCAATTTCTCCTTACTTCCACAGCCATTTCTAACTCTATTTCTTTCCAGTCTGCACCTCCTTCTTAGTCTCTTTATTTCTCTATTATAATAAGGTGGGTCTTTACCATTCCTTACCACCCTTAAAGGTACAAACCTGTTTTCGCATTCCTCTCTAACATATCACCTTTAACCCCTCCCCCCCACAATCTCTTGGCCAGAGACTAGGTATTCCCTACTAGGTGGCCCGTCTCCCCCTACAGTGGAGGAATGATAGCTTGAATATATAGCCTCCACTACATGCGCTAGCCATGCATCTTGGTGGGTGTGCTAGTTACCAATTGATGAGCCCAAACTGGAACACTGGGGTGAAATGTTGGCAACGAAGAATCACTTTGATGGAAGACTTATCGTTTCCAATAACGGACCATTTTAATGGAATTACGAATTTACTCATCTAGGACATATATTTCAGGGGATCAAAATCTATACCTTCTCCTCTGCTGTCATAACCAGGTCCCACACATCCCAAACTATGTAGGTAAGTCCATCTTTTGCAATCCCTGATCTATACCGTATACAAAAATTATTTTGTCATATTTTCCTTTCGGGGATGAAATGCTAGTATTAAACAGGGCATTTCTTTGCGTTTGTGAAATATCAAGGACCGCAAACTTTGGGAATTTAATGTAGTGTGAAGCAACATTACATATCGCTATTATGATTGCCAAACTGAGCAAACGGTTGAGGCGCTGGCCTCCTGATCCCTAGTTGGCAGGTTAAATTCTAGCTCACTTTGGTGGTATTTGAAGGTGCTCAAATACATTAGCCTCACGTCGATAGATCTGTTGACATGTATACAATAAATTATTATTATTATTATTATTATTATTATTATTATTATTATTATTATTATTATTATTATTATTATTATTATTATTATTATTATTATTATTATTATTATTATTATTATTATTATTATTATTATTATTATTGTTACGGAGTTACCCGTGGAAGGCAGAGGTGAAAGAAGGTGCGGGCTGGAATGGGTCTAACTACAAGGCCGAAAGATGAATTAAAATTTCAATAAAGGTTATATTTTCGGACATAGAATTTGAAAACTTACCAAGTACAACAAGTCAACAGCTATTCCATAATCAGGTACAAGGTCTAATTTTACGAACGAAAGTACAAGTTTCGGGGTCTTAACAAGTTCTGGGCTTCGAGCCCCAATTCCACAATCCTTGAGCTACTAGCCCAACTTTACCAAGACACACATTTTTTCAAAGGGCAGGAAACCCCTTCATACAAGGAGCATTAGCTCCAAAAAACGTATCAGACCTCCTAGAGGCACTTTACCACCTCAAAAAGAGCTGACCCACTCTCAATTTTTCTGAGTCTACTGTACCGGGCGGTACACCTGCACGCCGCTAATTTAAACATTGCGCCAGTTGAAACTCCTCTACTGGAGGAAGCCTGAACTTTAACAACCATGTTAATTCTAAAGTTTCTCAGAAGATGTCGCTATTGTAAATTTTGAAAAGTTCTGAACTGTGTCTTTTTCGATTTATATTTGTCTGCTCTGTAGTAAGAAGTGTGAAAATTCTCTTCTAGATGGCACTACTTAAGAACTACAATTGTGTACCCTAGTGCGAAGTGAAGGAACTTTTTTGAAGAAATTTTGTAGTCATAAATTTGTTCTTTGTTAAATTTATTTCAGTTATTTTTTGGGTTGGCAGTATAACCCTTCTCTTTCCGCTTGTTTTGAACTTAGCCAATCCCGAATTTGTCTAATTAATTTTTGACCAATAACGTATGTCTTCTCCGATATGGAGATGTTGCTTTATACTACCCAATAAAATTGAGGGGGTGTGGGGTCTCATTCTTGAAAGGTCTCGAATGTTCCACGAGGGTATTTCAACTGCTGATTTTCTGGTCTCCGGGCCACTTCAGTAACATCTATCCTAGTGTGATTATGTAGCAGGGGGCGGGAAGCGCCTCTTTCTTCGGGCAGCAGTTCATCCATAAGGTAATGGCCTTTTAATAACTTCTTTTCTTGCTAGCTCAGCAGTTTAACCCTCGGGCAGGTTCGAAACTTTTATCATGTAAATTTCCTTTAAAATATAAAAGACACTTGATATAAATTCTGTATCTTTAACTACAAATTGGGATAGAGAGTGCCTAACCCTCTCGAGCTCCCATTCATTTTGTTTTGAGGTGACTACGTTTTCATAACAGTTTCTCTTCTCCTCGTAATGTAATAAAGTTTTCCTATCGTGTCACCTCCGTAGTATGGGATTAGCCCTTGCATAAGCGGTCTAGTGCCAAATAGGTTTTAAAAAGGTGTATTAGGAGTGCAAGATACGCCTCCACTCAAGTTGGTATTTTGGGGCCACGTAATTGTCCTGTTTCTTTACTGAATAAGCCTCAGTAGGTTGGGTATTTTTACCCCTGTTCTTGTGTGCCTGGAGGGCAGCTTGAAGGTTGAGTTTGGTGTGGCCTTTGAATAGGCTTGAACTTTGTGAGCAGGTTGCTCTTTCTTAAATTTGGTTTCTGTGTGCCTCGAGCAGGCTTAACTGGGTAATTGGGAGCTAGTGCTCCTTGGCATGATTGGGGTTTTCTGCCCCTTTGTTGAACTTTGTTCATATGTAAAGTTGGGCTCATTGCTCAAGGATTGCGTGTCTGGGGGCTCGAAGCCCAAATCCATTAACAAATTGCAATTGTACAATATTAATTTGTTGATATGCTACTGAGTACCTGTCATACTTGTTATTTCTTGATCTTGAAAAGAAAATATAACCTTTGTTAAATTTTAAATTAACTTTAATTTCGTAAGTTGAGACCTATTCATCCCAGCACCTTCTTTCACCTCTGCTGTTCCACAAAAACATCGTAACAAGTGGTAGCAGAGCGTGGTTGAATGGGTCTCAATTTAGCCCCTTTTGACGGCTAAACATTGCTTTGCTTTCGAACTCTAACAATTTTCTCTGTCGCTTGACTTTTCTTTCTAATTTTTCAAAACTGTTTTTTTTTGTCATCATGTCCGGCTCTCGCGAAGTCCTCCACCCCGGCTACTTGCGCAAGGAGGAATTAATCTATGAATTAACCATTAGAAATGTTCAATCTGGAGGCACGGTTGCGATAGACACTAAAAAGCTAAAAGATTCCCTTGATTTGCCTATTACCATCCCGACTTTGGGAGAAAAAGAGATTGACGACGCTCTCTCCACGATCAATGATAATACTACTGAGCTAGCATCTGTAGTTAGTTTTTTTGAAGTAAGTGATCCATCTCCTAATCAACTCATAAGAGTACAGGCCAGGTTGTACCACTTTTATAATAGGGTGTGTGATCTATTGTCTCTGAAGTTAAATGACGTTCAGGGTAAGGAAGCTTGCGTCCTTGCCGAAAACTTGTCTAAAATGTCTAGTAAAGTTAGCCATTTGTTATCTGGATCTGCTATTCCTAAAGTCGACCAGCCTATGGTAGTAAATATTGTAAGTGGGGAGGATTCCTCTAAAGAGGAAGGAAGTAGTACTGCGGCGGCTACCCAACGAACATCTGCCCCATTAGAAACGGAGTCCGGCCGTCGCACGTCCATTCCACCCTTTGTGTTAAATAATGCGCCCTCTGAAACCGCTTCTACACCCCATAGGCCGTTACCTACTATGTCACACGGGTTCAGTAGTTTGCCGCATCCATTAGCAATGTTGCTCAGGGGTATTTCTAAGATTTCCGTTAATTCCACAAGCGACGTTAGTTCATTCCTAAGATTTTTAGTTGAGTTCCAAGATCATGCCCTTGTTTTTTCTCTTTCTCCGTGTCAAATCCTTCAGATTACTTACCCGCATTCTATTGGTGTTCTATCGGACAAAATAGTTAGGGCAATTGCCGAACAGTCATCCATAGAAGACTTCCACGCCCATCTGTTAGCTAATTTTATTCCAGCTCGAGCTAGGTCATCTCTAATTCAGAAGTATTATTATAGAGTGCAGCGACTTGAAGAAAACCTGGCAGACTTCATACAAGACATCAAATTCTATACCTGAGTATTTGCCCTTCACTTTCCCGAAGATCAAATTGTTCAGGCCATAGTGGAAGGTATTTCTCCATCATACCGATCATACTTGTGTTTCGCGTCGCGTCCGCAAACTTTTGCCGAGTTAGAGGCGATGGCTGTCTCAGCCGAAGGAGTTAGATACGCCGATACCTTGCGTGTCGCGAGAGAACACCCTCCATCCTCTAGTAGTTTTCGGCCTCCACCTCGCCGACCCGTCACACCCCGTAAATGTTACGCTTGCGGGTCGCCTGACCATCTTCGCAATACATGTCCATTGATCAAGTCTAGTGGGACAAGGAATGGAGCACGGTCATCTCCAGGCTGTTTTAAATGCTGCGCGTTTTCCCATATAGCCAAGAATTGCCCAAAGTCGAACAACACCCCCTCCTGCTCCACTTCTGGTGCAACTTCCACCAATGCCAATAATAACAAGTGACTAGTAGCTTCGGCTGGGTCGACCTTCCGAGGCTCAGCCCCAAGTAAAACTGCCGAATTCCCAAGGAAAATTCAGTTTTCGAATTCATCCTTTGAAGGCCCTAAATAATGTCTTAGGATAGCGGCGGATACCCCCGCACCTGTTCCTTTACTCAAAATTGAAATAAATAATGAACCTGTAACAGCTTTATTAGATTCAGGCAGTGTGTGTTCTATTATTTCGGCTGAATGGTACCCCAAATTGAAAACTGTTTGTAAACTTCCTGACTATTGCTCATCTTCAGTTCAATATGGTTCGGCTAATTCTTCTCCATTAGAAATATTAGGTTTTTTATATGCCAAAATTCGGATTTCTAAATTTACTTGGAAAGTTAAATTGTTTGTGGCAAAGCACTTGTCTTGCCCCATTATATTGGGAGCCGACTTCATGTCCCATACTGGTCTAGTGCTCGATCTTCAAAGTAAGTCGTGCACATTCAAATTTGCTTCTAATTGTAAAATCCCCTTATTGAAATGTAATTCTGTGTCATGTTCATCTATTTCGCCTACCCAGGATGAGATGTTGTTAGATCTTAGACATCTACCTGAGGAGCAGGTTGATAGTATTCGTAAGCTGTGTCAGTCGTTTCCAGAGGTGTTCTCTGATACTCTTGGTGTTACTGACCTTATTGAATACAAAATTGTGGTCACGGATTCGATTCCTGTCCGTTTTCCACCTTATTGGCTATCTCCACCTAAAATGAAGGCACTAAAAGAAATCATCGATCAAATGTTAAAGGATGGTATTATTCGGCCCTCTAAGTCGGCGTATTCTTCGCCTATTTTTCTAGTCCCGAAACCCCAAGGTGGCTTCAGGCCTGTGATTGATTATAGGACTCTCAATCGGAAGGTGGTGTTACAATCTGTTCCCCTTCCTGACCTTCATTCTTGTTTTTCATGGTTTCGTAAAGCTAAGTTCTTCACCATCTTGGACCTCAATCAGGCCTATAATCAAATTCCTCTATCCGAAGAATCTAAACATCTTACAGCATTTGCCACGGATTGGAATTTGTACGAATACAACCGCGTACCTTTCGGGCTCCCCACGGGAGCAGCTGTACTTACGAGACTGCTAGATAGGGTCTTCTCCGACATCAAATTTGAGTACTTGTACCACTATCTCGATAATGTCGTCGTATTTTCGGAGACCTTCGAAGAACATCTAGATCATCTGAAAGAAGTTCTCAATCGCCTTCGTAAGGCTAGGTTAACTGTGAAGTTGTCCAAGGTCGCCTTCGCTAAGCCTTCCATGTCATTCCTAGGGCATATTGTGTCGCCCGATGGTGTTGCAGTCGATCACTCTAGAACACAGGCCATCCGTGATTTCAAGCCTCCCAAGGACATCAAAGGTATTGCCAGATTCATTGGTATGGTGAATTACTTCAGGAAATTTATTCCAAATTTCGCCAATAGAGCGGCGCCCTTGAACTTACTACGTAGGAAAGGCGTCAAATTTGAGTGGGGACCTTCTCAACAAGCCGCTTTTGAAGATCTCAAATTAGCTCTGTGTAATGCCCCTGTTCTCGCTATGCCCGATTTCTCCAAGAAATTCATCGTCCAAACCGACGCGTCGTCGTCGGCGGTAGCTGCAGTCCTTCTTCAAGAGACTGAACTAGGGAGGCGCCCCATCGCCTATGCCTCTAGGACTCTATCGGCTCAAGAAACCAAGTACTCCATCTATGAGCTGGAAGGTTTGGCAGTTTTATTTGCGCTAGAAAAGTTCCGCCTTTATCTGGAACATGTCAAGTTCGACTTGGAGACTGATAACCAAGCCTTAAGCTGGGTCTTAGATAGGCCGCGTCGTACTGGTCGTATAGCCCGTTGGGCCATCCGAATTTCTGCCTTCCAATTTGATGTTAGGCATATAAGAGGTACTGAAAATGTTGTGGCAGACGGATTAAGCCGTATGTTTTCTAATGATGTAGAGCCCCTTGAACAGGTTCATAGTTCTTCACTTCCCGAATCCATACTACCTGAGGTTAATGCCATTCTGACTGATGCTCCCATGTTATTTAGGGATATTGAAAAATATCAACGTGAAGATCCCGTGCTGGCTCCCATTATGGAAACCCTTTCTTCTGGGGAACATGTTGTCCCTTATGTATTGAGGAATGGTGTTCTATGTTGCCCGTCGGGGCATGATAAGAGGATGAAGGTAGTGGTTTCAGCTGTTCTTGTACCTATGATCTTCAAGTACTATCATAAACCCCATTGGGGGGGGGGATTTAGGCATCTTCAAAACTCGTGAAAAGATCCGTGAAAAGTTCATCTGGAAAGATATGGACGGTGAAATTCGTGAACTAGTAAAGGCTTGTAAATCTTGCTTGCTTAGTAAACCCACCATGTCCACCAAGGTAGGTCTATTGTCTTCTCATCAAGCATCGCGCCCCATGGAACGTCTGTATATCGACTACGTAGGACCCTTCCCCCAGTCAAAGGGGAATGCCAACAAGTTCATCCTTGTATGTGTAGATGGTTTTACAAGATTTTCTTGGTTATTTCCAACTAAGCTGGCTACCGCCCAGTCCACCATTACTTGTTTAAATTCCATTTTTGCTTCTTTCGGTCCGTGTCAATATATTGTGTCTGATAATGCTAAAGCTTCCACATCCAATCTCTTTCGTAAATTCTGTTTTGACCTGTCCATATCGCATGTAACAACATCTGCTTACTATCCTCAACCATCTCTAGCGGAACGGGTCAACCGTAATCTGAGATCGGCCCTTATTGCCTATCATCGCGACGATCATTCTAGGTGGGACACATCCCTGCATTGGTTAGCTTTTGCTTTGAATTCGGCGGTTCATGAATCCCATAAATTTACTCCAGCTTCTTTGATGTTCAAGTTTGTTCCAAACACGCCGCTCTCTAACCTTTGGTCTCTGAGTGACATTCTACCTGAGGCAATAGATCCTGATAATATTAAAAATCTTTGGAAGAAGGCTAAAGCCAATCTTAAAGTGTCTCATGAAAAGGTTAGGGAAAGATATGATCGTGGACGGAGACCCACCCATTTGAAGGTAGGCGACCAGGTTATGGTCAAGAATTTTGTTCCCGCGGGCAAGCTTGCCTCCAGATTTCATGGGCCATGTATTATTCTTGATTTCCTTACACCCGTTACTTTATTATTAAGCAATCCAGCCACCGAGAGGATATTTACGGTTCACCTGTCGCAGGTGCAACCTGTGTAACTTCCGCTAACTTAGCTGGTTTTTATTTTTTTGTTACATTTTGAAAGAATTCGGAAGGTTATATTTTTTGGTTTCATTTTTAGGCCTTCTGCCCCTTGAATTACGTCTCTTGTATTAAAATATTCTTTGTACAACCTCCCCCGACCAGATAAACTGCTATCCTGTCCTCGCCATGGCCGTTACCATGCTCCCGCCTCCTCCTCAAACACACTTGTGGCTAATTGAAATGAAATAAAACCTCCACGCCGCTGGCCCCTCAGCCTCACCACAAAGACTGTACCCTAAAATCATTATGGTCCAACAAAATGCTGCCGCCGAGATCTTAATGTTTCAGTGCCCCCGCAGCCGTGCGGTGCCGTACCGCTCCTGTAGTAGAGAACGGGCCCGATCTACTCCAGTGAGGACAAACAGTGTACGGCGAGCTGGAGCCCTTCTCCCGGCCAAGGCTGATATGCGGCGCTCCTCCGGCAAACTGCCCGCGGACGGTAAACAATCGTCGCTTGTCCGGCGTGCTTCACCACCACTACCCCTCTCATAGTGCGGGAGCGCGGTATCTCAGGGTACTTGAGGGGTCCGATAGGCCTCCTCTGGACACAAGCTGCTGCGAATGGTCTCGCCATCAAGTAATAGGCAACTAATGTACTTAATCAGCTACATGGACATTTCATATTAACAATTACTACATTTTTGGATTCAACTGCAACATCTGGTGGACTTAGAATGTTTTTTTCCTTTCAAGAATTAAAAGTATTTCTTTCTGAATTCAACTACTACTAGCATAAAGACATTACATCAAAAGCTACTACAAAGAATTTTGAAACTGGATCCAACCAATTTAAGAAAACTTGTTTGTAAATCCTTCTGCAATTAATTTCTATATCAATATCATAACTTGGACCTTGTTTTAAAACAAAATTTGGTGTTCTTCTCTGTCTACCCTTGGAAGGACTTTTTTTTTGGGGGGGGGGAGGAGGTCTGTACCGGGCGGTACACCTCCACGCCGCTAATTCAAACATTGCGCCAGTTGAAACTCCTCTACTGGAGGAAGCCTGAACTTTAACAACCATGTTAATTCTGAAGTTTCTCAGAAGATGCCGCTATTGTAAATTTTGAAAAGTTCTGAACTGTGTCTTTTTCGATTTATATTTGTTTGCTCTGTAGTAAGAAGTGTGAACGTTCTCTTCTAGATGGCACTACTTAAGAACTACAATTATTCACCCTCGTGCGAAGTGAAGGAACTTTTTTGAAGAAATTTTGTAGTCATAAGTTTGTTCTTTGTTAAATTTCTTTTAGTTATTTTTTGGGTTGGCAGTATAACCCTTCTCTTTCCGCTTGCTTTGAATTTAGCCAATCCCGAATTTCTCTAATTAATTTTTGACCAATAACGTATGTCTTCTCCGATATGGAGATGTTGCTTTATACTACCCAATAAAATTGAGGGGGTGTGGGGTCTTATTCTTGAAAGGTCTCGAATGTTCCACGAGGGTATTTCAACTGCTAATTTTCTGGTCTCCGGGCCACTTCAGTAACATCTATCCTAGTGTGATTATGTAGCAGGGGGCGGGAAGCGCCTCTTTCTTCGGGCAGCAGTTCATCCATAAGGTAATGGCCTTTTAATAACTTCTTTTCTTGCTAGCTCAGCAGTTTAACCCTCGGGCAGGTTCGAAACTTTTATCATGTAACTTTCCTTTAAAATGTAAAAGACACTTGATATAAATTCTGTCTCCGTAACTACAAATTGGGATAGAGAGTGCCTAACCCTCTCGAGCTCCCATTCATTTTGTTTTGAGGTGACTACGTTTTCATAACAGTTTCTCTTCTCCTCGTAATGTAATAAAGTTTTCCTATCGTGTCACCTCCGTAGTATGGGATTAGCCCTTGGATAAGCGGTCTAGTGCCAAATAGGTTTTAAAAAGGTGTATTAGGTGTGCAAGTTGCGCCTCCACTCAAGTTGGTATTTTGGGGCCACGTAATTGTCCTGTTTCTTTACTTAATAGGCCTCAGTAGGTTGGGTATTTTTACCCCTGTTCTTGTGTGCCTGGAGGGCAGCTTGAAGGTTGAGTTTGGTGTGGCCTTTGAATAGGCTTGAACTTTGTGAGCAGGTTGCTCTTTCTTAAATTTGGTTTGTGTGTGCCTCGAGCAGGCTTAACTGGGTAATTGGGAGCTAGTGCTCCTTGGCATGATTGGGGTTTTCTGCCCCTTTGTTGGACTTTGTTCATATGTAAAGTTGGGCTCATTGCTCAAGGATTGCGTGTCTGGGGGCTCGAAGCACAAATTCATTAACAAATTGCAATTGTACATTCTTAATTTGTTGATAAGCTATTGAGTACCTGTCATACTTGTTATTTCTTGATCTTGAAAAGAAAATATAACCTTTGTTAAATTTTAAATTAACTTTAATTTCGTAAGTTGAGACCTATTCATCCCAGCACTTTCTTTCACCTCTGCTGTTCCACAAAAACATCGTAACATCTACTAAAGGCCATAATAGATTTTACCAAAGATTGCCCTCAAGGCACAACTTACAAGAAAAAAGGGGTATCTTGTACCCAGCCTACTGGACCTTAATAGAAAAATAATAGGTTAATTTAAATGGCCCTAAGCGGAAAAGGAATGGAGGCGTGAATTAGCACTCCTAAATACACATTTTAAAACCTAAGATGCACTAGGCCGATGACACAGGGGCTATTCCCAAACTAGGGAGGTGACTCGTCCATACACGTCCATACACAAAGCTAGATGTAGAAGAAGTGGCGAAGAGCCCTGAAAATCAGCAGTTTTTAAACCCTCGGGGAAGTTTCTAGATATTTCATGAATAATTAAGACACACCCACCGTCTTTTATTGGCTAACATCAAAAGTTACACACAAAATTGGAGAAGAAACACATGATATGTAGGAAATTAATTACAGAAATTCTTGATTGGTTAAAATCAAAACCGGCGGAAAGAAAAGTAAGATAAGATTCGTGAAATGTTCGTCCGTGTGTCTCGTATGGTGCGGGTCGTTTTTTAGTTGCAGTCTGGTGTTTGCTTGCGGTGACAAGTGGTGTGTGAACGTTGGGCGAGTGTGTGTCTGTGTAAGTTTCGGCGATGGATGCTGATAGTGGAGGAGATGAGGCACCAGATCCCACATCCAATGCCAATGTTGGTCATGAAGAAACTGTGCCTATGCAAACTGATTTGATTAATCTCAATTCAAATATGAATTCATTACAGCATCCCTTACAACCTCAACAGTCTAATGACGCTCAGCCACTTCCCCCACCTCCTCTGGAGTTAGAGGTTTATCAACAGGCTCATTTGGTCCGTTTATTGTCTTTTTCGAATCAACTAAATCGAAAAACATTGGTGGGTTACATCCCATAGCGCTTGGGCGATTGTTTTACCATACTGATATTTTTGTGAAACGTACAAAGCCCAAAGGACGAAATAGATTATTGGTGGAATTTAGTTCCGCGATCCAAGCTAATTTCTTTCTACGCCATTCAATACTTGAAAGTCACTCTTTGAAAGCATATATTCCCAGCTCCATCTTCCGCGTTCGGCTTATACGCGGTGTGGAAAAGAACGGATTCTGACATTCTTAAATACCTCAAATCAGATGTCCGGTCAAATCGGTCAAGCGGCTTAACCGTAAGGTTGTGGAGCCCAGTGGAGTGACCCACGTTCCTACTGGAAGAGTTAAGATTGGTTTTCGCTCTCAGACTCTTCCCCAATACGTCTCGTTGTTTCAAGTGCATCCGGAAGTTCACCCTTTCATATTCTCTCCGATAATATGCTCAAAATGTCAGCGATATTGCCATACGATCAAAAAATTGTCAGGCTAACTCACCCCGATGTGGGCATTGTGCGTTACATCATCATACATCTGAGTGTCAGGAAAATATTCGCCGATGTGTTCACTGTCATCAGGAACATCATACTGGCTCATCAAACTGTCCTACTCATCAACAGCAAACTGCCCTTAAAAAGGTTATGTGTACAGAAAATCTATCCTTTTCCGAGGCTTCTGCTAGAATACCCTCAACCCAATTTGACATGTCCAATAATACCCATCATTTTCCACGTATTCCTTCTACTAGTTCCTCTTCACCCAGGGAAACCCCCTCGGAAACGTAAATTTACTCAGGTGGTTATGAAGGAGTCCCGTCCGCTTCCACCACTTGGTTTTGATAAATCTGGGTATCTCAATCTCATCAGACCCACTCCAGTGTCTTCACATACCTCGGTCTTTCCATCTACTTCATCCTCCCCGTTCCCTATTCCGTCTACGTCCCGTAATTCACAGTGTTTCCCTTCAGCTCCTTCTCAAACATCTAGTTCCCCTGTGCTACGCCAAAAGGCTCATCTCCAAAATGGTATTTATCAAATACTTCTACAACTTATTCAATTATTAGGGGACCAGCCACATGTTACAAGTACACTTTATAAGCTTCGTGATTGTGTGCACACTATGTTCTCTTTAGATGCTACAAATCCTGCAGTGGAATGCTAGGAGTATTCCTTCTAAACGATATGAGTTACAATTTTTGATAACTGAAATTTCCCCTTTCATTATAGCATTACAGGAGACTTGGTTTTCCCCATCCTCTGAGTTTTATTTAAATGGCTTTAATGTTGAGCATAGAGATGGTGTTGGTTTCAGTGGTGTTGCTTTATTTATTCACCATAGTTTATCCTATCAACGTATTCATATCTCCTATTGTATACCCCATACGTTTGTTATCGGTATGTCATATAATCGCCTTTCCATTATTAACATTTACTGCCCTCCAGATTTTTCTATTTCTCATATTCAATGGTGTCGCTTCTTGCAGCAAATTTCTTCTCATAACGAGCTTCTCCTCTTAGGGAACTTCAATATTCATCATTCTGTGTGGGGAAGCAGTAGTCATACTTCCCTGGGTTCTTATTTCCTCACTGCTTCTCAATTGCACGACTTCGTCATTTTAAACGATGGTTCTCCCACGCGCCTGACTCCTCCCGGCTCTCCTCCAAGTGCTGTGGATTTATCATTATGTCGTCCTGCAATGGCTTCGGTTGTAACTTGGCATCGCCTTTCTGATACACATTCTAGCGACCATTTCCCCATTATTCTTACGTATGCTCATGGTAGGTTTCCTAGGTCTCCTTCCACTCCTACATGTATCCGTAATGTTCGCTCCCTCCATCACTTTGATAGAGTATCTTTCATCTCTTATGTTACCCATCGTCTTGAGCTTATTTCGAATACTATTTTGTCCTTTTCTACTCTCTTTCAATTTATACAAGTTTACTTTGATCTTTACCATCCCTATAAAACTATTTCTCCCCACTCTGCTCGTCCCTCTTCTTTTTTACGATGGTGGGATTCAGAGTGCCATAATCTTGTTCTTAAACGACGCCACTTATTTCCGATATATAGGAACACATTAGCCCCCCATCATTATTTCCGTCTTAAACAACATATTGCTTACGCTAGACGAGTTTTTCTTTCTAATAGCCGTGCTGCATGGCGATCCTTTATTTCCTCCTTAAACGCTCATACTTCGTCTTCTCAATTATGGAGTGCAATTAGCTCACTTACCCGAGCTTCTCAATACACTCCACCCTCTGTCACCCCTCCACAGATCCTATCTATCTTTCTAAACTCACTCACTCCTGATTATGTCGTGCCCGATCTTAATATTCCCCTGTCTCCTTGCTCTTCCCTCTTTTCTGTATTACTCCAACCTATACACCTTCCTGAACTTGAGGCCACCTTGTGTAACGCAAAGAGTTCGTCTCCAGGCGCTGATTATATATCATACCATATGCTCCGCGTCCTCCCTCTACGTGCTAAACAAGCTTTATTAGCTCTCTATAATAATATACTTCTCACTACTTCTGTTCCTACCTCTTGAAATGATTTTTTCTTGCCTATCCTCAAACCTTGTCAACTTCACACTGATGCTAACAGCTTTCGGGGGATTGTCCTTGGTTCGTGCATAACGAGTAGAAGAGAATTGCTTGCTTGCTTGCTTGCTGATGCTTATGGGCTGTGTCTACGACATTTCACCCAGTCAATACTCCCTTACTTATGACATAGAACGAGCACTAACGAACACTACCGTTCAAGAATATATGTTTGAGCTTGCAAGTAGGTTACACAAACACTATTTTTCACTATATCGCATAATAATCCTAGTTTGCTACATAACACTGATCCCATAAGAGAAACTTCCGTTCTTGCAAACACACTTCTTCTATAGTGTCACACACTCTGATAAACCGATATAGCACTCTCAAGGAATACTCTAATGATATGAGGAATCACTCAAATGGAACCATTAAAAACATGAGAACATCTCACCATATATTGTTGACAGAATTATAACACGATATTGGCTTCATCCAGAAACAAATTTAGAACTCTTATAATCTCTACGGTAGGATTACATAGCAAACAAGAAACACTGGTTGGAAATACCTGCTTGAGTCGCGTGAGATTAATCATAAGTTTTTACGTGGGTTGTCATATAAAGAACATTCAAATATGATGCGGTTTGGGTCTCCATTAGTAATATTTGTACCACACAAACAGTTTGTATCCTGCATTGAATGGAAACGAGATCTATATTGTAGGGTAAGGGCATGATTAAACCGTAACCGAATGATGTTAATAATATGTCGTCTCGAATAGGATCCTCGCATAAACCATGGTTTGAGCGGAATTGTTGGTTGTAAATGATAATAAAAGTTACCTTTGACTTGTGCAGTCTGTCGCCAGTAATTCTGCCATTCTTTACGACCAGCTTGCCGAACAGCTACTACATAGTCAGAAGAACGAACAATATTGTTAGTATTAGGAACAGGGAGACGAGAAGCTTGTTTTGCAAGACAATCTACTTGTTCATTTCCTAAGATACCCATATGTCCTGGTACCCATACTAATGTTATATAAATACCGAAATTGTCAAGCATATAGAGAAGACTCTTGACATTGTATACATACCAATTATAGGATAACCCATACGAGACCAACGACTGTAATGCACTCAGCGAATCCGTATATATCGTAACCCTCGTATAGCCCTGACGCTGAACAAAAAGTAAAGCCTGCTGTATAGCGAATAGCTCCGCAGTAAAAATCGAAACTTACTAGGTAAACCATATTGGTTTTTGACATTTAGAGAAGGTATATAATAAGCGGCCCCAACTCCAGTAATATTCTTGGCCCCATCTGTAAATATGTTTAAGCTTTGCGCGATACTGGAAAGTTTCACTCTTTTAATAGGACGATTCTCTGTCTCCTGCAAACAAATAACACTAGTATAGCTACTACGTGTAGGCCATACTATCTGAGGCTTATAATAAGAAACCGGATAGGGTAAAGTATAGGGCAGTAAATTAACGCTGTGTATTAATGTATGCTGTTTCGACTTCAATGTGGTGAAAGTATGATACAGAACTGGCAATCGTCGTAAACCCTGAGGCCGTAAGGAATAATATTCTGAGAGTAGCTGTAACTTCGGAATTAAAGAATGACTTGTCAGAGAAAATTTCTTGAGTAAATATTGCGTAGCAAGTATATTTCTACGCACATGTAAAGGAGCTTCGCAAGATTCTACTGAAAGTGCATTTGTAGGTGTTGTCTTCAAAGCTCCAATACATGAGCGTATTGCTTTATATTGACAGATGTTAAGAGTATTCAAGTTCGTATCCGATGCCAAATCAAAAATATGATCCGTAGTCCAATATCGCTCTAATAGTAGTTTTATACAAGAATAGCGCCACAAATGGATCTGCTCCCCATTGCCTACGGGTTACAGCTTGTATTATCTGAATATACCTGTCGCTTTTCGAACGCAAATATAAAAAAAATGTTGTTTTCATGTAAGTTTTTGATCAATAAATAACCCAAGATATTTATGGTGACTGACTACGGGGATTTCATACTGATCAAAGGAAAGTGGTGATCGATCATAGGTTCGGTGATGTGTAAATATTATCGCTCGACATTTCGCTATAGAAAGATTTAACCCATGGGCTTCTAACCAAGTTCTGGCTTCGTGAAGCGTGTAGATAATACGTTGCCTACAAAGCTGTAAATTCTCATGCGTATAATAAAGCAAAAAAATCGTCAGCATATGCCTGTATTCGAGCATGACGGAGAATGACTGTTTCAAAATCCTTCATGAAAAGAGCGAAAAGAATACCACTCAGCACAGTCTAGCTCGAGCGGTCGAGGAGAGAGGTTGCGTAGTGAAGTGCGTGCTGTAAACATGGTCGGCATTGAACAGTACCGGGCCGCTATTGGGAAATGGCAGGCAAGGCAGAAGAGGGAGACCAGGAGTGGATTGGTGATAAGTACGGACGGATTGAAAATGAGTGAAGCGGTGCTGGTGGTGACAGTGATAGCAGTGCTACTGGTTATTGGGGGGGTGGAAGTAAACCCAGGCCCAAATACCAGTGGAAAATATAGTACGGAGGATTTGGCCGCACTCAGGGTGGTTGTAAGTGAAGTTATGCAGGAAAAGTGTCAATGGGATAAGGTGCAGGAAATAAAGGACATGATGGAGGAGCAGAGAAAGGAGATAGGGAACGTGAAGAAATGGCTTGAAACGAAGACAGAGGAATCGAGCAGGAGAGTGGTCAATAACGAGAAAGAAATCGAGTTATTGAGAGGGGAAGTGAAACATCTGAAAGAGGAGGTGATGAAGATGAAGAAAGAAGCGGAGGGGTACAGGCAGGAGAGATTAAAAAAAGCCATATTTATATATGGAGTTGAGGAAGGGGCGAGAGAGAGCAAGATTGAGCTGATATATAAGGTGGTGGAAGTTATACGTGATGCAATGAAGATAAACTTTAGTGAGATAGACATAGATGATGTAGAGAGAGTTGGTAAAGTCAAAGGTCGGAGGCCAATTAGGGTTAAATTGTTCTCAACCTTAATGGCAGAAACTGTGTTAAGTAACAGCAAGAATTTACAAGGGCTGAAAATAGGGGTGAAAGGAGACATGGGAAGAGAAGGAAGTGAAAATATGAAGATCTTGAATAGGCACCTATGGAGAGCGAGGAACCAGGGGCTAAAGGCCCGAATAAGAGGTCTGAGGTTGTAGGTGACAAACGGGCGATGGGTTAGAGTACATTCAGTGACGAAGCTAAAGGAAATGGACGAAAACGAGAGGGTTGAGGGTGGTGAGAGGACAAGGCAAGATGGGAAGAAGAAAGAAGAAAAGAAGAGGAGGAGGGACGTGGCAGGAGAGCAGAGCATCTCGGAAGAGAATGGGCAGTGCAGCCGGGAAACAGAAGATCAAGATAGTGAAGTGGACGGTGAGAGTGAGCAGCAAGAAACTGGGAGAGTAGAGTGTAGAGGTGCAGTGAGCAAGAAAGGACAAAGGAAGGTGGATTCAGAAGTCCAAAATAGTGAGGGGGTGAGTGGGGGTGAGCAGCAAGAAGGGGTGAGAACAGGGTGCAGTGGTGTAGTGAACAAGAAAGGTCAAGAGGAGACAGATCGACAAGAAGGTAAAAAAATTATGAGTAAAGTCAGAAGTAAGAGCTTAAAAGACATATGGGGAAAAGTACGTAAAGGGATGGAGGATACAGAGGAAGAGAGGTCGATAAATACTAGAAGTAAGAATAGAGGGGGAGACCTAGAAGGGAGGGAGGGAAAGTTATAACTATATTGGAAGATAGGATGTGTGAATATTGAGGGACTAAGGAACAAATTAGGAAACAAGAAAGTTCGGGAAGTAATTGAAAGTTTTGATGTTGTGGCACTCTTGGAGACGTGGTTGGAAACAGGGAGGGAGATTTCATGGAAGGGGTTTGAGATAAAATATAAATATAGAAGAAAAGAGAGGAATAAGGGACGAGCACCAGGAGGGATGATAGTTCTAATTAGGGAAGAAATTAGTGAAAGAGTAGAGGATATAGAGACCGATATGATGGAAACCATATGGCTGAGATTGAATTTGGGAGGGAGTGAGGGAAGGAGGAAGAAAATAAATCTAGCTTTTGTTTACTGCCACCCTAGTAATTCAGCATATGCAAATAAATATTTTTTTGAAGAGTTATTGGTGGATATTGGTAGGATAAGGGGAATGTATCCAGGTGAGGAGGATATGTTGTTATTTGGGGATTGGAACGCGAGAATAGGAGAACAGAGCCCAGTTTATAGTAGGGAGGATGGAATGTGTTTGTTGGAAAGTAGGAGTGAGGACAAAATTACAAATAGTTATGGAGAGAAGCTCCAGGAGATGTGTGCTGTGGGAAATTTGTATATTCTGAATGGGTGGATAGAGGGTGACAGGACGGGGAAATTGACATATGTTACGGAGAAGGGGGGTAGTGTGATAGATATGGTTTTAAGTTCGGAAGGGATGATTGAGGAAGTTGTAAGTATGGAAATAGGAGATTGGATTGAATCACACCATTTCCCGGTGAGGGTTATGCTGAAAAGGGAGGAAGAGAAGTGTACAATGAAGGAAGATGAGACAAAGGATAAACGAGGGAGTGGTTATAATAAGTATAAATGGACAGAGAAGGTGGGCCGGGATTGGAATAGGGTAGTAAAGGAGGAGCTACATCTTCTGAAATATGGGTGGGAAGGGGCGTTAGAAGAGAATAATACTGATAAAGCCTTGGAATTGTTGCTACATCCAATAAAGATGATAGCGCAGAAGGTGAAAGCTAGAAAAGGAAATAAGAAAGAGGGAGAAGAATGGTTTAATAGGGAGTGTGAAGGATTGCGGAGGAAGGTGATGGACGCGTTAGGAGAATATAGAAGGAAAGGTGGGAGCCAAGAAAGGGAGTTTTTCTGTAGATTGAGGAAGGAGTATAAAAAGAAAATCTCTGAGACAAAAAAGACGTGGTTAGAGGAACAAATGGAAGCCATAAATAATGACTGCAAGACAAACAATTTTGAGAGAGTTTGGGATAAGATTAATAGAATTATTAAGGGTGGAAGGAATATAGAGAGAACGAGTATTGAGGAAGTGCAATGGGTCAGGCACTTTGATGAATTACTAGGAAAAAAGGGGGGTGATAGATGGAGAGGTTCGGGAGAAGAGGTAATTTGGAGGAATAGGGGAGTGGCAATTTATGACCTGGATAAAGAAATCACAAGGGAGGAAATCCGGAGAGTGATAAGCAGAGCCAGAGCGAAGTCGGCCGGGGGGTGTAATGGTATAAATAACAAGTTTTGGAAGGAAATTAGTAAAAATGAGATAATGATAGAGGGCATGGTTAAACTATTCAATAGGATATTTGAGGGAGGAAATTACCCTAAGGAATGGGAAACAGGAATTATATGCCCTATATACAAGGGGAAGGGTAGTAGGAACAATGTGAACAGTTATAGAGGTATATCTCTGTTGGATTCTTTGAGTAAAATATATACTGGGGTGCTAGCGAACAGAATAAGCGGGTGGGCGGAAGAAAATGAAATTTTGACAGATTACCAAGGGGGATTTAGGAAAAAGAAAAGAACAGTGGATAATATAATGATAGTAAAGACTATTTTAGAAAAGTATAAGAATATGGCTAGAAGTACGGTTTATGTAGCAGCAATAGATTTTGAGAAAGCTTTTGACAAGGTGAATAGAGAGGCCCTACTAGAGAAATTAGGTAGGTTAGGGATTTCGGAGAAGATGTTGAGGGCAGTGGAAGGAATATATAGGGACGTCAGGTTTTGTGTAAAATTGGGAGAAGGGAGAATGAGTGGACCATTAGAGTCCAAGGTGGGTTTAAAACAAGGATGCAAGTTATCGCCAATACTGTTTATTTTATTTATCAACGATATTTTAGAGGGGTTTGGGGCAGAAAATTGTGCTGTACCAGTAATTAATGGTTTGGAAGTACCAGGACTGATATTTGCGGATGATGTGTTATTGATGACGCTAACTTCAGGGGCGATGAATAGGGCCTTAGAGTCAGTGATGCTATTTGCGAGGAAATGGGGATTGAAAATTAATGGAAATAAGTCTAAAATATTGGTAGTACAGGTGGACAAAAGAAGAAAGATAGAAGGGAATTGGGTAATTCAGGGAGAAAGATTGGAACAGGTAAGGAAGTTGGAATATCTAGGAGTTATTTTTAATGATAAAGGAACTTGGAGTGACCAGATCAAAAGAGTGAAATATAGAGGATTGGCAGCCTTAGCCTCAGTCAGAAATTTGCTACTCAAGTACCCGGGGATCAGTTATAAAACACTGAGACTCGTGTTCAGGTCGGTAATCGTTGGGAGGGTATTATACGGAGCAGAAGTTTGGGGGCTGGATGAGAAAAGAGAGGAACTAAGAAGGATTGTTAGTAGTTTTGCTAAGTTAGTGATGGGCTTACCGAGGTGTACAGCAAATGTAGGGGCGGAATTAATGTGTAGGGAGGATTTGGAATCAGAGGGTGTGAAAAGAATAGTTAGATACTGGATGAATTTAAAAAGACAGGAAGGTGGGAGAGTATTACAGGCAGCATATGTACAGCAATTTAAGAGCATGTATAAGGGTGGATGGTTAGGAAAAATAAAGGGATATTTGGAGAGGATAGGATTAGGACACCTGTGGGGGGAGGTTTGGTCAAAGACAGAAGTGAGAGGGATGAATATACTGGAAAGGAGAATTAGAGATATCCATAGGCAGAAATTATTGGGGGAAAGCAGACTAAGAAATTCGCTGACTGTTTTGACGAAAATAGAGGAGATAGCAGGGTTGAATATTAGATACGTCGATAGGTCAAAACGATATGGGATGATGTGGTGGCTTTTAGGTTTGCCAAGGAATACAGGCTGGTTACAGGGGAGGGATAATACAAGGTGTGTACTTTGTGGAGATGTGAATGAGGAGTTTCACTTGCTAAGAGACTGTGAGGTAACGAGGGGGTTAAGACATGGATTATTGAGTGCCGAGCATCGGGAAATATTGGGGAGAGGGGATGAGAACGCAATACTGAGATGGATTATTAAACAATGGGAAAAAGGGGGTGAATTGAACAGGTATTTTTGTGCGACAAAAAAGGCCTGCGAGAGTAAAATGAAGGAGAGTGAGTTAGAGGGTGGGCAGGGGAATAGGGGGGTGGAATAGTTATCTGTATAAGGGAAGGGGATAGTATGTTAAAATTCTAATGGATTAGGGAATATAGGGACTGAGTACTTAGTTAGGTGGAGTTGGGTAAGAGGACAGGATTGCATGGTCTGTTTGTTTTAAAGTTAGCTGGAATGCAAGTGCTGAAATGCTGAGTGTTGTTGTTTGATTATTGGCCAGGTGTAGGTCAGTAACAAGAATGTGACGCAAGTACAGAGCATAATAAGGACACTGGATGAACACTGAGTGAGTGAACTGCTTCAGCTAATGACTGCTAATTATCCTTATTATTATTATTATTATTATTATTATCCATTTTATTATTATTATTATTATTATTATTATTATTATTTATTATTCATTTTATCGTTATTATTATTATTACTATTATTATTATTATTATTATTATTATTATTATTATTATTATTATTATTATTATTATTATTATTATTATTATTATTATTATTATTATTATTATTATTATTATTGCATGTGAACATGTATAGGGGCGAAGTCGCCTGTTATGTTCAATAAATGTATGTATGTATGTATGAATACCACTCAGAATATCGCCCTGTGGCAAACCATTACTTACCTGCCGGGGTTGGATTGAATAATGTGACCATTTTAAATCTCATTGTTCGATATGTAAGAAGTTGTCTGAGATTAATAATAAATCCCTCAGGAAACTTAAGAGTTGCAAGCTTTTCCCATAGTATGTTCAAAGGTACGGAATCATAAGCCCGCTGAATATCAAGGAAAACCGCTATGGTATTATACTTTCTGTGAAGGGCTAATAACAAATCTATAACAAAATTATTAAATGCATCATATGCACTACGTCCCTTAAAAGAGGCATATTGATATCGAGGCGTAGGTTATAGTATTCCAATACCCATATAATCCTAGCACTATACCACGATAATTATTAGCTTCAGTGGGTAATTGCTTATTTTTAAGAATAGGAATCAGAAATAATTCATTCCAATTAACTGGGGTACTGTAAGTGCGAAAAATATCATTGTACATGTTTAATAATACCTTCTTGGCACTAAGAGGTAATAATTTAAGCATCTGATATGATACATTATCTGGACCGGGGGATGAATTCGAACACGATTGTAGAACTAATTCCTGATAATCGCATAGTTGTAACAATACGGAAAACCTTGCATCATGTGTGTCGTGTGAATGCACATACTGTGATACGACATAGTCTGGCGTCTCTCGAACAAGAAAATCGGACAAGACCTGACCTGGGATAGTCATGTCAGGGGAATGTTGCGTAACTCTTGTGATTGCCCTAATGGCATTCCACAAGGCTGCGATTGGAACCTGACACGTGAAGGACGATATAAACACCCTCCAAGCGACACGACGTTTTCTATGAAAAATTCTTCGAGTCTGAGCTATGTGTCTTTTGAGCCGAAAATAATTTTCAGATGTGGCTTGCTGCCTATATTGTCGGAAAACCACCTTACGGGTTTGAATCAGTAAATGACATTCCTCATCCCACCATTTGACATTCGTAGGTTTCCTAGAAGATAAAGGAGATGTGGCGATGATGGGGTGGTAAAGATTAATATAATCTGTTAAAATCTGAAGTAAATTTTGATAGGAAAAAATATTGTCCGGTATTTTTTGCAACGCATCCTCAATGTAAGAGGTATATATTTGCGGTTTAAATCTCCGCAACGAACGAACCGTGTTATTGTGAACTGTATGCGTCGGTGAAGAAATAGGTCGGTCTACACCATATGAGATAGCAATGGGAAAGTGATCACTTGAGTATGTATCACTTAAAGAGTGCCAAGTAGTAATAGACACCATACTTCGCCTACACAATGTTAAGTCTACTGCGCTAGGCGGGGCAGAAGGCGCAGTCAAACGCGTAGGAGAGCCATCATTCAAAATAGCAAATGAATGATTGTTTACTGCATTAAGGAACTGCGTACCTTGAAGAGTGTCCAAATTTCCTCCCCACACTGTATGGTGAATATTAAAATCCCCAAATTTAAAAACATATGGTTGGGTAGTAAATTGCTGGAAAAACTGATCCCATTGTCTCTCATTAATGTAAACGTCAGGGGGACAATAGATGTTCACAAGCAAAATATGTATATAATATAATCCTAGAACATATGTATGGGGTATGGCCTGAATATTAGAATGAATTCTATATGTCACTGAAGAATGTACCAAAAAGGCAACCCCACCATAACCGGGGCCATCCTTACGTAAAACTTTATAATTAGGATACGCGACGCGAGTAGCAGGATCAAACCAAGTTTCTTGTATAGCTAAAAATTGAGATACGGTTTCCTGAATCAATTTAAAGAGCTCATGACGCTTGTTCATGAGACTTCTAGAATTCCATTGAGTGATTCTGATCATAGAATTGAATGAAACTGCAAATTTTGCCTCTTAACTGGTATACATTATGAGCTAACGCTGGGTGATCACCCAACAATTGCACCAATTTGTGAATAGCTTGATAAAGACCACTTTGGAGATGGTCTCTTTGCCGATGAAATGATGAAAGCGGTTGCGCCATTGGAGCGCTACTAGTGGCAGCAGGCTCGTCCAAAGATGCCTCCATACTCTGGCTTGCGCCATTGGAAAAAGTTGTAACCCGTGAAGTAACCACCTCCGTACGGGGAATCTCTCGAACCAAATTATAATAACCATCCCGATCATATCCTGGGGCTGGTACTGGTCTAGGTGATTTCAAAATTACTTGCGTAAATTTTCTCTTACGGGGATTTTCCTGTGTAGGAGTCAGCTCCTCCCTAGTTAAAGGGGGGAAATTTTGGGAATTGTCCACAACATTATATTCAATAGGTTGAACTTTCTGTACAGCATCTTTGAAAGATAAGTTCTGATTGCTCATGATCTTTTTAATACTGACTTGCTGCTGGTGAGCTGGACAGTCAACGGCTCCAGTTGAATGGGTGCCACGACAATGCACGCATTGCAGGAATGTTTCTGTACAGGTCGCCGTAGTATGATGCAATGCACATTTCCCACACCTTGGACTTGTGGCCCTGCAATGTTTATCAACGTGACCGTACCGTTGGCATTTTTACAGAGGATTGGAGCAAAAACATATGGCTCCACCTCTAAATGCACCTGACATAATGACACATACTGTGGGAGTAAGTAGAAGAGAATGTGTGAGCTCTTAATTTGTTCCCTGTTGGCTAGTATACGGACTGTGATGAATCGTCTGCCAGGGGCAGCACCGTTGTTATCTGAGGGTTGATGTCTGTAGTTGTAATATGATTATGTTCATCAGTGTTGTCCTGTGAAGGCAAAAACTAAATTGTCGTGCATTATTGTTAAGTGAAAGTGAAGAGCGTGTAATTTGGTGATGGTATTCTTTTATTTAGTGTAAATATAGAGCTGAATTTATAAATCTTACAAAAATACTGATGAGGAAAAAATGCCTACTTGCTTCGTTCCGGGATGTCAGTCTGACTACAAAACTACGAAAGGTAAACACTTCTCCAAATCATCTAAAAATGAAGCAGAATTATTAAAATGAGAAATGGCGATTCCCAGACAAAAAGCTTTCTGATAAGTTTTATGTGTGCGATTCACATTTTTCTGATGAATTTATTTTAAATCAGATTCATTTGTAATACAAGGCGAACAGGTTGAAATACCTAGAGATAGATGAAAATTGAAAACTGGCGCTGCCCCTCATATATTCCCAAATCTCACGAAACAATTAAACAAACGAAAATCACCCCGTAAAAGGAACACGGAACAAGGAACAAATCACACCGGCCTCACCGCGAATTAAATTTCGATGCTTCTTCTGAGAGTGCTAAAAGAAATGAAATAGATTCATACACAGCTAAAAAGACAATAATTTATTCAGAAACAAACTAAAGAGACAGAGACGTAATATAATTACTATCCGTAATAAATTTAAAATAGCTAATGATAAGATTTTGTTGCTATAAAAACAACTAAGAGATTCCAAATTACAGCCAAATTATTCAAGTGAGCCGACATTAAGCAGAAAACAAAAGGAGATTATTGACACCATGCAAAAAAAAGTCTAGGAGGATATAGTACGCAATGTATCCAAGGTCACAAAATGTCATAAATGTGTCAGCCTGCTTCACGGAAAGCCTACAGAAGAAACACTTTCCGCAGCCCTCACATTTATTAGCGACTATAGCAATAAATACAGCACTAACAGCACTTTCCTTAACCATCCTTCAAGAGCAGCTTATCATGTTTCGTGCAAGTAAAAAATGTAGTGGAACAAAAACTCTCCTGTGAACATAGTCTATGGGGCGATATATTTTACAAGTGTTTGGACAGTTAGCACAGTATCACTTTTAATCCGAAAGAATTAGGATGCTGAGATGACCATGTTGCGGACATTTGTCCCTAAACTTGTGTTACATTATATGAAATGTCGATTTTATTTTGTAACAAGACAGATGAGGAAGGAACTTAAATCTTCTAAGACCACAAAGTCTACCCGGAAGCTATCTAAACTATCTGACAACTGACTTTTGGAAATGTAAGCAAAAGCATAGTATTTTGCATGCAATAATTGTCTTTTATTCGTATGATGACTTGTAAGCTCAAGCTCAAATAATGCTGGGTGAGCAGTCTAGCGGAGTAACCGATGAAGTAGGGAAGTGAACACACTTCTTCTACTCGCTATGGTTCGTGTATTTGAAAGACTTTTTTTTTCATTCTCCTTCAACAACTCCTGTGGTCTCTTGAATATTATAATTTGGTTCCCAAATATCTATTCGCATACTTTAAATGTCGTTGTGCCCAAGATGCTATTAACATTCTAATTATAGATATCTTATTAGCGCAAATTCGTCAGGAATGTACTTTTGCTATTTTTTGGACATAAGAGGAGCCTTTGACTCCATACCCATTCATCTTATCTGGACTAATCTCGCACAGAAAGGTTTCCCTGCTCATTTTCTTTACATCTTGCGTAATTGTTTATTTATCGGAAATTTACACTTAAATCCGCTTATTCTCTTCCTTGTCGTCTGTCATCTGTCGGTGTTCCTCAGGGGGACATTTTAAGTGGTCTGCTGTTCGCCCTGTATATGAGTAATCTTGAACAATTGGTTACACAAAAAGCTCGCATTCTCTTTTACGCTGATGTTATAGTTCTTTATTATTCTCACAGTAATATCGATGTGTGTTGTCACCATATTGTACCGGTAACGGCGGTACAAAAGTAAGTCCCCGTAATGAAAATTTAAAACGCGTTACGCTCCGGCCCGGCAGCGAAAGACTGTCTGACCAGCGAGCAACAGCTGTGTGCGTGTGACGTAGACCGATTGACGTCACACGCCTGCCACACCGCAACACACAGAGCCCAGACTGGTGTGGAATGTTCCTCGAGCTTCTATGGATAAACACTTTCCCCATAATAACAATTAGAAAAATTTAACCATAACATCGTGCAGCCAGATCCTTTATCTACGTTCCTACAAAGTTTCAAGTAAATCCGATAAGAGACAACGAAGTTATGGAACGAGATGTGAAGGCACGGATCGGATATAAATACAGTACTGTTTCGCTTAGCAGAGCAGTGTGTGACCAGCGTGTGTATGTGCACACATGGCAGTGGAATTCGTGCAGTCGGTTCGCGAGGACCGCGATATAGCGTGAAGCGGCCATCATACTTCGAGTCCATGGACTTTAACTCAATCGCGACGAGTATGAACTTGTACGAGTTTCTTTAAACTGTGAGTGATAAACTTCTGCTCCAACGGAACGTGATATAAATTGTGCTTCATCTGAACATCATCAAGTGACTGTTTATTCTACACGAGTGTCTAAGACTTGTGAATATTTTTCAAGTACTCGTAATTTAAAGTTTAATGTTATGGACAGGATTTGGAACAGTTTGCTCCTTACAAAGTACTGAATATTTCAAGTTAACGAGACTGTGCTTTAATTCAGAATTACTCGAATTGCAAGCATGACTACGTCACTAATTTACCATTTCATGAACTGTGTAAATACTTGTAGGTAATGAACTGTAGACTGCGTGTGTGAACTGTGCATTTCAATTCTACTAAGAACTGTACATTTCAATTCTACGAACATTCAGCTGTGCGTTTCGACTCTATGAACAGTCGAACCGAGGACTATTGGTGCATGATTAATTTCGTTTTACTTTTTTTACGTCATTACCAATGCGTGAACCCAAGTCTGAATTCACGAGTGAAACATCCTTATTTTTTTCAGTGCAATTGATTACATTGAATGGTGCTTCAAACTAACAACTAAGTCGTGTGGCATAACTTCACATTATGCCAAGTGCCACAAACTTTAAGTGACTATTTTGAAATTCGACGATAAGTTTCGAGCGGACTTTCATTTTATGAATGTTAAACTTATATACTCATTCAAGTTTAATGACATTCTTTTTCATTTCAAATGATTGAGTATTTAACACGGGATAGATTTCTACCGTGTGATAGACCTTCGAACATACATTCTCACGTGTCATGAACCTTGTTAAAACCAGTGATAAACCTTTCTCTCATCTGTGCAGAAGCAGTTTTTTGCATTAACTCGCCCCAAGGCGTAACGGTGTTCATTCACGTTCGTCATTTACGTGGTCGGTCTCAACGCCCTTCATCAGCACCGTATGGATCTTCTAGGCGTCGAATGGATCTTCTAGAACTTCCATCGAGGGACAAATGGTGGTCCACTGGTATGGAAGGGAGAGGAGCTGCCGGAATCCAAGGACGTCGCCAGCCGTAGGACGGGGAATACTTCTACTATGTCTGCTGTACAGAGGAGACATGGATTTGAACTTATTAATAAATTCAGAAAAAAATTTGAAAGATTTTCTTCTAAACACACCCTCTCCCTCTGTATCCAGTTCAACAAATTGGTACACGCCCTGCGTTTCTCGTGCTCGCCAAAGTACCACATTTACTGTTACAATATATATCAGCTAATGGAGCAAGTCATTACATGGCTTACAGTGGTCTGCCAAATTATTATACCCAGAACAAGTATTTGCCTTTTTGAAGGGCGAAGTTGTTATATTTTCTATTGTTAGTTCTACAGCTTGTCCATTCATGAGTTATTTATTCTTTGGAGACTGCTACATATATCAAGAAGTTCGCAAGTCCTGGAGTAGTGTCGTATCATTGTTGGTCAGCCTGGAATTTCAGCACTATTGGCGCGCAAGTTATGTATCTTATTGTTCGTTGATGTCCTATGCTTATTGTGGTATATCTGTTCTCTTTTAAGATTAGTAATTACAAGTTACTTTTTCAGTAAGGAATGCGGAGTGCTTAGTAATAAGAAGCCGTGTGGAGCAATGCATGAAATCCCCTGTTATTCTCCGTATAGGGATTCTAAACTACAAATTGAGATAGGGAAGCGTTGTGACTTAAGCCCTCGTAAGAAAACCACATTTTCTACATTATTATCCCACTGTCAGTATAACCAACTGCAAAGTGCATCACTCGTGGGGGGTTTCACACTCATCGGTGAGAGGTGTCGCTATAAACATGAAACAAGCACACCTCTTGACTCATGCCGCAGAGGTCGGTGTGGCAGGAGAAGGATAACTTCACCCAGAACTGACAGAATAATTCACAGTTATGCGATAAAAATCGTCGTACATCTGCTAAAGTGTGAACCAATAAACTTCGGAACGCTGGGATTGCTTTATCGCAAAGAACTTTAGAGCGGCATTTCAAAGAGATGGATCTGAAGTGCCATCACCCTTTAAATGAAAAAATGTCGACAACTGTTATGAAACAAAAAAGGCTTCAGTGGACTAAGGATCACAAAAATTGGCCTGAGGAAGATTGGAATAAGGTTTGTATAATTGTACATGCAATTTCTTGTGTTCTCATAATATAAGATACTATTGATCAATGCTTTTTTTCCACTGGCATTGCATTTTTCATGTTTGCTTCTCACATGAATCTTCCATACAGATCCTCGATGATAAAACAGAGATTGTTCGACGCCGCACCAATGAAAAATTAAATAAAGACTGTGTTGTAGAACAGATGAAACATCCTCTCTCCATAATGATATGGTCTGTGATTAGCAGCATGGGTAATGGGCCTCTGTATATTGTTCAAGGCACAATGCGGAAGGATCAGTACGAGCTGGTGCTAAGAAACGAAGTTGTGCCTCGAGTGTAAGAATGGTTCCAGGAAAAGTATTTTACCTTCATGCATGGTTCAGTAGCATACCACAAGGCTAAATCGCTAACAGCATTCCTACAGAATCAAAAAATTAATATATTGGACTGGCCAGCCTACTCATCTGACATGAATCCAACAGAAAATATTTGGAAGGCACTGAATAAAGAAATTACTAAAAAAGGTGTCATTACAAGCAAGAACATGCTCCTAGAAAGACTTAATACATACATGGAGGAACAGGCAAGAAAATGCATTACAAGTATGCCAAGAATGGCCTCTGCACTGATTGCAGCTAAGGGTGACTTCACAAAATACTAAACTTTTGATCATCATAAAGACAATTTTAGTTAAGAAATTGTTTTTTTCCGTGGAAAATGGTAAATAGAATATGTAAAATACAAATGATATAAAGAAACGTTAGTAAATCCATGTATTTTCACCCTGAGTATAATAATTTGGCAGACCACTGTACTTTCCATCGTCCTCAACTTTCCACCTCCAAATGCTGTGCAATGTTTTTACCTCTAAGGGTAGGTTTAATTCTGAGCCACTTGTTTTCGATTCTCATGTCATTCCTTTTTGTTCCTCCCATAAATACCTTGGTGTCATGCTAGACCGCTTGTTATCTTGGAAACATCATATTAATCAGTTACGTAATTCTTCTGATACGCATATTAAATTTCTCCAAGCGGTTACTAGACGATCAATGGGTGCTGATCCTGGCACAGCTCAGTTGTTATATTCCGCTACTATTCGCTCTAGATTCGACTACTGTGCGCATGTTATAGATACTGCGTCTGATTATTCTCTTAACCACTTAAATACTCTACAATTTAAAGCCCTGAGAACTTGTGTTGGAGCATTGTTGTCTACCCCTACTAATGCTCTCCTTGTCGAGACCGGTGAGCTCCCTCTTCAAATTCGCCGTAAAATGATAACATCTAAATATTTACTTAAACGATTTGCCCTGGCTCAACACCCATTGCTTCCTAAATTGCAGTTATTAGATGAATACTCCCTTCTTTCACATGCCCGCCGTCGTAAGATGCCTGCTTTGTTATATGCATATCAATGTCTTCTCTCTGCTATCTTACGCACTCTTTCTCCTCCATTTTATTCAGTACATTTTGACTGTTTATTTTTTGTCCCTTCTATCATTATCTCCCTCATATCTTGCTTTTCCTCTTCTATTCCTGGTTCTTCGTTGACTGGTCCTCCTTTTAAAAAACTACGTTTTTCTCTATGTGATTCCGGCGTCAACGTATATACAGACGGCTCAAAAAACTCTTCCGGCTTGGAGCAGCGTTCTTTATTGTCAATACCAATGTTGCTGAACTCTATCGTTTACCCAGTGACTTTTCTATATACACTGCGGAACGTTTTGCTATTCGTCAAGCTCTCATGTACATTAAGCATCATTCTATACCTAAAGCAGCTATTTATACAGATTCTCACAGTGCCGTCCAGTCGCTAACGTCCCCTCATCTTTCTTTTAACTGGTATTTGTATCATGTTAAAAGTCTCATTTATACCTTGCATCAATCTGGGGTGGTTCTCACTTTCGTCTGTATCCCTAGTCATATGGGTATCTATGGGAATGAATAGGCGGATTTGTTCGCTAAGCGAGCTGCTCGTGATGGGAAATCCCTACTTAAACTTGCCGTTCCTCTACCCGATTTTTACCCTGTTCTTAAACATTCTGCTTATCGTCAGTGCCAAGAAGATTGGACTCGATCAGCTTCTTATAAAGGTCGCTCTTATTACAATATCTAGCCTTGTATTCCCTCCAATCCTTGGTATCTGAAGGGTAACTATTCTCGCCGTCACATTACAAACATTATTCGTCTTCGCTTTAATCATGCCCTTACTCCTCTGTATAAAAATCGCTTTAACCATTCCCCCCACTCTTCCTGTCTATGTGGTGCTGATGTAAATCATTTATTATTCCAATGCCCTGTGTATGATTCTTCTCGTCCGGCTTTTATTTCTCGTCTTATCAGTCTTCAGAAATCTCTCCCCACCAACGTCTCCTGTTTGCGTACCGATATGTTTCCTGCTATAATACATGCTATCAATCAATATTTGGATGATTCTCATGTTCATTTGTAAATTACTGTCTTTTACATGTTCGCACGGTTACATACTCCTGCTTCCACTGTTTTTTGCTTCTATGCACTTCCTTTGTTATGTTTCTCGCTACTTAAGATGTAGATATAGACATGATGCTCAACTCTGTTCTTGTGACCTTCGTAGTGAGCCTAATTGCGTGTGACCTTCGAAGTGAGAATAATTGCGTGTGATATCGCATTATAAGTGTAATATCACGATAATAAGTGTTGTGGGTGGGTGAAATAATAGAGCCCATAACCCCTCCAACAACAACAACAACAAATTTCATTCGTGATGTCCTTTGGTCTGTACTCTGTATATACAATTTAGAGTGTCGTGTGAGCATTCAACTGTAGCGGATCGTTGAACTTGTTCGCTGTTTTTGACTGGTGCTGGCCTGTTCGGAGTGTGTGAAGCGACTACGTCCTGTCACTGGCTACCTATAGATAAGTAATAGAGTGAATAGTTTTTAAGGGATGCCTCTAGATAGTGGAGGTGGAGGTTTGGATAGCCCTCCAGTTTCGATTCCGATATCTAGGGAAAACCTAATATTGGAACAAGTTTCTTTAGTTTGGATGATTGTGGATAAAGATTTACCTAATCAAGAAGCTATGGATAGAGACAGAGTTACAAATAATAATAATAATAATAATAATAATAATAATAATAATAATAATAATAATAATAATAATAATAATAATAATAATATCAATAATAATGCAGTGTCTCACATTGATAAACTCAACACCCATACAGACACGCATATAGGGCCTATATTGTCTATGTCGAATCGGATGATCCGGAAAAAATAGGATACCTACACCCGATGGCTTTAGGCAGATTTTTTTATGAACGGCAGATTCCCTCATCAAAGCCATTCATAAAAAGGGCCGTAACCGAATTCAAATTACTTTTAGCACTAGAAAGGATGCTAACAATTTTCTTTCCAATCCGATTTTTCATGAGAAATACTTGAAAGCATTTGTACCTTCCTCAAATATCCATAGAGTTGGTTTGGTTCGGGGGGTTGATACAACTATATCAGAGACTGAACTCTTACAGTATATAGATTCACTATACCCGGTGATCAAGGTTCAAAGAATGAATCGAAGATCGTCCTAGTAGGGTAAGACCGAATACATACCTACCGGTACGATAAAGGTAATTTTTCAATCTCGATAACTACCAAAGACCATTTCTATATTTAATGTAATTCTTGAAGTCCAAGCATTCATTTTTTGCACCTCTCATTTGTCGTAAATGCCAAAGATATGGCCATCCATCGACAAATTGCAGAGCTAGGGAACCTCGCTGCGGGAAATGTGCATTAACTCATAACACCCAAGCGTGTACACAGACATTGGTAAAATGCATCCATTGTGACGGAAATCATCCAACAGGGGATGAAAGGTGTACCGAACATCAGAGACAGAAGAAAATTAAACGGATCATGAGTGTTGAGAATACGTCCTTCTTGGAGGTAAAAAATTATTTTGCTCCTTTGGAACAGGATTTTAATCCTTTAACACTACCACAACATTTCCCCCCGTTAGTACTTTCTTCTAATATATCTGAACCATTAACCTCTCGTAAAAGGAAGTTTTCTGCTATTGTAACTAGCCCACCCCGAAAACCGTGTGGACCAGGTTTCGATAGAAGTAACTACCTCAATTTGATAAGGGACCCTCCACGAGACAAACAGTCTATTCCGGAAATCAGATCTCATTTACTTTCTAACTCTGGGAATGTATCCCAAATTCATAGCTCTACCAGTACAGACCAAGTCCGCCCTGGGAACTGTGCTCCTGAGGCTTCTGTCTCTAAGACGGGTGAATCTTCTAATGTACACATTCAGTCTGAGGGGATATTTCAAGAATTATCAAAAAATTGACTTCATAATGAATCAAATGGGACAAGATGTTCAGTGGCGTCATTTACGTAAAGTTTTACACGATGAAGTTATCACTTTATTAACAAATAACTAAACATGAGAATTTTGCAGTGGAACTGTCGGAGTATTTTAAACAAGAAACACGAATTAATTCAGATTATACAAGTTTTTGATCCACAAATCATTATCCTTAGTGAAACATGGCTCACACGAAAATATCATTTCCGAGTCACTGGTTTCAATGTCATACGATTAGATGGCTATGTTGCGAATGGTGTGTGTATCCTTATTAAAAATACTATCGCTTTCCAAGTTCGAGAGATCAAATATGAGATTCCTCATGTTCAAACCACCGCAATTGCCATAAATAATTTAACCGTCGTTTCCTTATATTGTCCTCCTAAAATTAGACCGACATATGACCAATGGAAGAATTTCTTCGCACAATTCCACACGTCCACTATTATTGGGGGCAATTACAATGCCCATAATCCGATTTGGGGAAGTGTTTCTTGTTGCAGAAAAGGCCGGGATATCGAGAACATCATAAATAAGTCCCCTCTTACAATTTTGAATGATGGATTACCAACACGGATCACTGCGCCCAGTACCAATCCCAGTACTGTCGATCTGACTATTGCAACTATTGATTTGGCTCATAAGCTATTGTGGCAAACAGGGAATGATACCCACCAAAGTGATCATTTTCCTATTTTTATTACTATCACATCGAACGAGCTACGAACGCCAAAAAATTTCCGATGAGTGTACGATAAATGAAACATATGGATACTTTGTTATTTCAAAGGTATATTCAGGATAACTTGTCCTTTGTCGATAATAACGGGAATAATGATCAATACCAGACATTACTAAATGTTATAACGCTGCATTTAGACACGTACCATCCACTTGAACTTAAATACCCGTCGCAGTATTCCCCAAACGTTCGTTGGTGGGATAAAGAATGTTCGGCATGGGTACAGAGTCGAAAGAATGCTTTAAGGAAATTCCGACATGAAAGGACAATGGCATCTTATCTTCAATACAAGACAATCACCGCCCAGATCCAAAAATTATTCAATGATAAACGACGATTGGCTTGGAAAATGTTCACAACTTCATTAAATATACAAATTCCTCTTCAAGACGTCTGGGCTGCAATTCGAAATTTATGCAACTCCCACCGCAATAATCCACCCAATAACGACTGGAATAGTACAACTCTTCTTCAATTTTATCAAACTCTAACTCCTGATTATGTAGTAACTCAGCTCCAATATCCGATAACTGGAATTACGCATAAATTTCAAACCTTGCTGAGACCAATGATCCCAGCGGAATTCGATGTTGCTTTATATAATACGAAAACCACTTCCCCAGGAATCGATTATATATCCTATCATGTGCTTACTAGCTTACCCTCACAAGATAAGAATATCCTTCACAAATTTGACCTGATCTTGGAATTTGGTAATATACCTACGGAGTGGAACTATTTCGTATTAATACCTATCAAGAAACCTGGTAAACCGAAACATGATCCAACTAGTTACAGAGGAATTTGTCTAAGTTCTTGTATTCGGAAACTGTTTCAAAAGATCTTACTAAACAGAATAATGTGGGCTCTAGAATATTATGACCTTCTACCGAAGTACCAATTTGCATTCCTCAAAGACCGCAGCACGACAGATGCTTTGAGTATTTTATTAGTCGATATATTGTTGGCAAAATCCAGAAAACAACACGTTATGGCTGCCTTTTTAGACATTGAAGGTGCTTATGACAATGTTAATATTCCCATCTTACTCCAGAAACTAAGTAATATGGATTTTCCTTCCACGTTGATTAATATCATAGGACAATTATACACGCATCGACGCGTATGTCTCCCTCAAATCGCCCATCAAAGCACTTGCCGTTCTGTATCAGTTGAGCTTCCACAAGAGGACATTTTAAGTCCGATTATGTATATGTTATATACTGCGGATCTTGAGAGAGAAGTTGTAAAAACAGCTCGGATACTGCAATATACCCATGATATAGTAATCTACTGCACTCAAAATACCATAGAAAATGTAGGCTTACTCTAGAGACGACTTTAGAAGTCCTGCAGACGTGGATGATACAAAATGGTTTAGAGATAGCACCGGCAAAAAGTTCAATTCTCATATTTACCCAAAAACGTATATATGATAAGTCACCCATTAGATGCGGTGAACAGGAAATCTCCGACAAACAAACAGTTAAGTATCTTGGGGTAACGATCGATAATAAACTATCCTGGAAACATCATATTGCAGAGATATGTCGCAAAACAGAACAAAAACTACATGTATTAAGATCCTTAACAAACAGAACCTGGGTAGCTGACCCAGCTACCCTTTTAACGGTATATAAAAGCAATATCAGGTCTGTTTTTGACTATGGTAGTCAGTTTATAGATATGGCTTCGGTGGATCAAAAACAGCGAATAGACAAAGTACGGTATAAAGCTGCTAGACTGATTACACGTCCCATGAATTCGACTCCTACAAATTCTTTACTAGCTGAAATTACCGAACCACCGTTACATTTGCGACGCAAACATGTAGCTACTAAATATCTTCAAGAAAATTGCCAGATATCATCATCCTATTCTTCCCAAGCTTCAGTTATTATCTGAATATTATGGAAATGGAACTATATTACGAGAGGAAATATCCGACACTCCTGTGGGCTTATGTTCAATTAATATATTTACGACCTAACGCTGTTCAAACAAGAACTCACCCTAAATACTCTATCATGTTTACTGCGAATATACAATTATCAAATATCATACGTACAAAATTCGACGATTCCAGTATCTCCGAGAATTTAAACAGACTGATAGCAACTAAGTCAATTCAAAATTATTTTAGATCAATATAATCAATACATTCCATTTTATACTGATGGATCAAAACATCAAGACACATCCGAAGTAGGAGCCGCTTTTTATTCCTCTCTGCTGCAGTTATCCAAACAATTCATATTGCCCCAATACGCATCCATCTACACAGCTGAAATATTTGCAGTTCGTCAAGTGTTAATGTATATTAAACATTCTACGATCCAAAAGGCCCTCATATGTACCGATTCTCTCAGTGTTCTTCAAGCATTAGAAAATCCTACAAAGGCGGACAATTGGTATATAGAAAACCTCAGACAACTATTGTATGATCTAACTATACTAAATCGTTCCGTATTATTTACGCGGGTTCCAGGACATTTTGGTATAACAGGCAATGTCATGGCCGATAAATTGGCCAACGAGGCAGCTAATGTACAAGGCCTACGCTACCATATTGCACTCCCACAAAATGATATATGGACACTATGTCAGAAACTTATCCGAGAAAAGTGGAACGAACATTGGCGTCAATCTGCAACAATTCAAAGGTAAACATTTCTACAATATTCAAAATACAATTGCTATTAAACCATGGTTCGCAAAAGGAAAGTACACTCGATGTCATATCACTACGCTAGTCAGACTTCGCTTGAATCATGCCTGTACACCGGAACATCTGTATCGTTTAAAGATTAAGGATAACAACTTGTGTAACTGTGGTCACTATGTCGGCACTATAAATCATATTTTGTTTCAATGTGATAAATATCCCCGACAGCAACAACGTTTCATTTCCACTTTACTATCACTCGGATTTCAACTTCCTCTCACTATTTCTTGTTTAGTATACCATCCGACAGTTTGCTTAGCTGAGTTACTGACTAACGTTTTTCGCGCATGTAATATCCCGATATAATCTGGACGATCCTGCCTCTTTTATTTGTGATCTGGTCATGTTTGTCTATAAATCGCCGTGATAGATCACACTGGCCTGAAGATGTGCTAAATCCCCTGTAACCTAACACATAGAGGTGGGGACGGAGCGAGTAATACCGATGAGTAATCCGGTTGTATCGGTAGAGCGCACCACCGATCCCCTCCGCTTACAACTGCGAGTACTCGCGGAGGACCTGAGCACAGTGTAGCGCACAACACACGTACGAAAGTACCTGTATTCAATCTGTTTGTTTCGAATGTACGTATATATTTCCTACGCTTGTTATGTTTTGTAGATAATGTAAAGTCTGTTAGATTATATTTGTGATGTTAGTGTGATATTTAAACATATTCGTAGATAGTAGCTATCAGTGGCGGCCCGTGGCCAAATTATCCGGCGGGGCACAACTTATAAAATAATATGGACAGTCAAGTAGATATTTAAGGTATCGGTTGCAAAATATAACAATAATGCGCATGTGAATAAATACACTAACAACTGACTTGTAAATCAGCTTATCCCGTTTACAATTGGTGCCAGTTAGATATTAATACCAAGGAAAAATACAGTGAAAGGTGGGTCAAAGGAAACAGGACACGAACCCGTGACCTCTCCATTTCCGGTCAAGTGTTATTTCACTGAGCTAAATGGCAAGGGATAAGCTGATCCACATTTCGTTTATAACCTGTTCCCCTACAAGTCAAGTAATAATGAATATACTAACCTTCTCATTTTTAGATTAAGTCTATTCTTCGATCCTTTGCTTGAGCAAATACTTCGATAACTCGCTGGTTGAAGTCGGGAATCGAACGTACCATTTTACTTTCAATTGAAAGCATCGCCAGGGCCGTTAGTCTGTCTTGGCTCATCGTATTCCTCAAGAAGGTCTTTATTCGATTTAGAGTAGCGAAAAACTTTTTACTTTCCACTGTCGACATCGGGTTTGTAACAATGATGCTCAGTAACCTAACGCATTCATTGAAAGTGTCTTGCATATTGTTGCGCAGGAAAAGTTGCAAAAGCGCCGCAGCACCATCTGCCGCACGCACGTCTACCCTGGAATATAACACTTCAAGTTCGGTCCTGAGCCTGGCTTTGTTCACTTTCGGGTACTTGTTTACGGTTGACGCGAATTTTTTTCCGGAAGGAGAGTACAAAATTCTCCAAAACTTGATACCCGAATAAGGTTGGCAGATGCTAAATGGTCTATTAGAAACACGGCAACCTCATTTAAGATAACTTATTTTAATAAAGAAAACATCTGAAAGCAACTAAATCCCTGCATGAGCGATATGAACGCATTTTTAAATAAACTAGACTAAAATATTATTGGATTTACTTTAGTTACAGAATTGGTGAATTGGCTACACTGATGTTTGTAAAGCGCGGATATTTCTCGTGATCTGTTATTTGCTCTATGCGCATGCGCTGCAGAAGGCCTCAAGGATCTGAGTGCCTAACCAGAAGTACTCCCCGTCGCCCGCTCACCCGCACAAGCCCAGAGCTGTCATGGACTTTCACCATCTTCAAATACTGTGTTCTAATGCGCAGGCGCGTCGTTTGGGCACAAGACGGTCTACAGTAGTGCCCAGAGCTGCACATTTCGCCTGCCACTCGTTTCGCAAGACTCCTGCAGTTATTATTGTCGCACTGACAGCAACAGCTTGTCTTTTTAAATACAAAAGGTATCCTCTCTTCGTGCTTAAAGACATGGTGGGTTTAAATACCTACCAAAATCCGTAATCCAGTTAAGAATATAACATTTCGACGTGATAATATTTGTAGAAATAATTCTGTTGTTCGGCTGTAGCCCAAATAAATTATAAATTATTTCCTGGAATTCTGAGTGCAAAAACTTGACAGGGCACGTGCCCCTGTGCCCCTAAAGGCCCACTGCCACTGGTAGCTATATTTTTAGAACATTTAAAGGAATTTAAAGAAATTTTTACAGAACGTTGTTCCACAAATGCCACGAAAACCGTATGATGCCTGGCAGTTTTTTGACATCACTGATAATAGGAAACACGCAAAATGCAAATTTTGTGGCCGCACATACGCGACGGGTGGTGGCACATCAAATATAATATAATATAATATAATATAATATAATATAATATAATATAATATAATATAATATAATATAATATAATATAATATAATATAATATAATATAATATAATATAATAACTGTATTTATAGAAGCATTCTACTGATAGCTGTTTGGCATTGGGGCGTGTAGTAGTATGTTGTCAGATATGTTTTGTAATCACATTTGCAAAGAAGGACATTCCAGTCAACGTTCATTTACGTAATTACTTTTGTCATCCTGTAGATGAAATTATGTCAGTGTTTTTCGTTATATTCTGATAAGATTCTTTATATTCAGGTTATTCTTCTCATTAACAGTGTACCGTAGCAAATGAACTTACGAAATAATTGTTAATACATTACTTTTCTGTTAACTTCCAATTGTATATAAACCCTTTCGGTAGGTATGCGCCATACTTTGTTTCACTATTCGAATGAGTTAACCATACGAGTTACTAACATTTATTCCACATACTACCTCCTACTCCCTAGCAGTTACGTATATAACAATTATAGTGAATATATATGCAGTTATTTACAGTTGTTACGTTGTGAGAGAAGGGTATTAATAGGGGGATGCAATGCCTTCGCAGTGCCATACCTATAACGTGTTTAAACGTCCCGCGTCAGGACTTTCACTCGGTACTACCGGGTGATGACGTCACAACAACTGCTCCGCTCCGTTCCGTCCCCAGCACTACTAACACATGCAAACTTGTTCTGTTGTTCATAACTGTAGTTTAGACGCCTCGAATATTCCTAATGTTTCTTTCCTACACAACTTCTCCCAATACACTAGTGTGTACTTCCGTTTCCCACTACCCTCAAATCTATCCTTTTTGTAACTGTTCCTTTGATTGGTGAAGTTTAAAGCAACCCAGTGACTGGACGTAGTGCGCTGCGCAGAGTCCAAGAACAAATAACGAAGAATGTATATACAGTTCGCGAAGTATTTCTGGAGAGACGAAAAAAACACTTCACAGTTCGCGGGAGTGAAGTAGTTCCCGAGGTTTAGTTCGTTCGCGAACTTCCCATCACTCATTTGATTTCGGACACATTCTCTTTGATTTCGGAGGAGGAGCTCGGAGACAGCGATGCGTATTCTCTTTGGCAGCGATTATGTTGTTTAGTATTTTCGACTGCAGAAAAATAAGGGCAGGTAGTGAAGTGGTAAATGTATTTCAGCAAAAATGTTTGCCTTCAGTTCTAATTGGTGTTTCTGTCATGTAACTGTCGACATGTCGATGTATGTGGAACGGAATTTGTGCTTTGAAAAATGATTTGTGTGTGTAGACCTAGTCGACAATAAACAGAAGTTATTTTACTATGTCCGTTGAAAAGAAGAAATTTGACTGTACTGCGTTACCGAAAGGATGGCAGAGGGAAGAAGTCATCAGAAAATCAGGACTTTCTGCTGGAAAAGTTGACGTGTATTATTATAGGTATGCTTCGAAATCTTTGTAATTTTTCGTCCTTGTTTTACATGTTTTTTCATCATAAACGTCCGTACCGGCACAAACTGATCGTAGTTTGAATTTACTGTTTTTGATTTCAATATGCTCATTTTATTACCGAATGCTGTCCGTAAGCACTGTCATAAATCCTAATGAATCTGACTTAAATTAATCTCCTATCGTTCGTTCACAACCGTCTTGATAAAGGTGTCCCAATTTTGCCCTTGGCTTCTCTTACTGTTTTCTTCGTAAATATAGTCTAGAGATCTTGTTGCTGTAGAAGCTAGGAGCTCACCAATTCTCCAATTATTTTCGTGTAATCTTGTGAAATGAGTGTTACGTTTATATAACCATTGGTAGCCTATAAGTTACATTGCTTGTAATTAGGTGATTTACTGTGTTGAGTGCGTTTTATTATATGGGGTAAGACTCAGAAGACAGTTGATTTCACTCCTATTTATGCAAACTTCCCATTTCAACCAATGGTGAAATTTTAAAACACATGCCCCTGAATGATTGTATAACCCCTTATGGCTACAAACTCTGAGCTGATTCATAATCTGTTTCTCATGAGTCATAATAGACCAATGGTAATAAAGCTGCTTATACACACACCTGGAACTCTCTTTGCTTGGCATAACTTTTATACTGTAAACAGTCTAATAGTCGTTCATAATCATTTTACAGTTCCAGTTTCCCTGGTACTGTTGGCAAGCCTCTTCCACTCTGTCTTATTGAGATACTCTTTGTTGTTGTTAATGATGTTCTGCAGTGTCCATCCTTACGAAGTCCATCCATTGGCTTCTTGGTCTTCCCACCATTCATTTTCCTTCCATATGTCTCTCCAAGTTAACATAAGCTGTCCTTATTGGCTCCAAACTCATTACATGCCCAGTCTAACAATGAATTCTCATTCCCAGCTACCTTTGAACCATGTCATTCCTTTACTTGTCCAGTTTTGTTTTTTGAATTGTGGACCCTAGCAACTTCTCAGATGCCTGCAACCATTGACGAGTCCTTCTTAGTGAGGGTGCAGGTTTCGATATCATAGGTTAAGATTGGTATGAAGTAGTGATGGGACATTTGATTCCGTTCACGTTACTGAATCGATACAGTGATCTGATTCACGGCACATTAGTCACCGCTCCTACTGCATCTGTGTAGTATGTACTGGTAAGACAGCAGCAACAGCATTCAGTGCTCGCTGCTGCCATCTGGTCTTCATACTATGAACTCCTTTCTTAGAAAAACTGCTAGTCACTCTAATACATCGAAGGTTTCCGGCGACAGGATGGGAAAGGTCTAGGATTAGGAAGGTAGTAGCCATGGCCTTAATTAAGGTACAGTCCCAGCATTTCCTGGTGTGAAAATGGGGACACTATGGAAAACCATCGTAACGGCTGCCGACGGTGGGATTCGAACCCACCATCCCCCGAATGCAAGCGAATAGCTACGCGATACTAACTGCACGCGCAACTCGCTGAGTCATTTTTGAAAATATGTGTTTTTCTATCAGCTGATGATTTTTTAAAATAGTCATATTTTGTACAGGATACCCGAGATGTACAGTACCCCGCTGGTTTTCTGATTCAATATACTGTTGGTTAAGTTATTGCATCAGTCGACTCGCTTACTGTCCACATATGATTGAAGTCTTGTGCATATGAACTGTGAGAATACTGAGCCTTTCTTCCCAATATAAAACAGTTTTGAGTGGTCATGAGCATGACTCATGGTCATAGGGCAGGCTAGAGTAAAGTTTAATTGTCAAATGTCAACTAAGTTATAATACTAAGATTCATTAAACTAATAAATAGTATAACCTAATAGCCTACCTACTTACTAGCTACTTCAGAATTATGTTTTGACTACCTTTTTAACACTGCAAATAAATCCATCTATTATTTAAACCTTCCTGTAAGAAGAGGACAGTGAATGCAAGTGGGTATTATTTTCAAATGAGCTGAGCTCGAGAGTCCATTATAGCATACGATTCTTTCAGTGTACCATGGCTCTGTATGTATTGCTTCAGAGGAAGTTCGGCTCCCCGCAATGTCCAGTGTACCGATAATGAACCGTGTGTGTGTCTCTCACAGATCCGCGACTGCGTATGATTCTTTCGGTGTGCCATGGTTCACTGTATGTCTTGCTGCAGCAGAAGCTCGGCTCTCCACCAGTGTCCAGTGTGCCGATAAGGAGCCGTGTGTATCTTGTGTCTCACTGAGCCGTGCTCATTCACGATCCTTTCGGTATGCCATGGCTCACTGTATGTCTCACTGCAGTGGAAGCCCAGCTCTCCGCCAGTGTCTAGTGTGCAGGTTATATATAATACAAGGAGTGCAAACAGAACAACAAGTAGTTCTCAAGATGCTAGGAGTAGTAAAGTAAACTCGTGTCCTCATCCCGAGGTGATGCAGCTCTTTTCAGGCACACCCCCATTGGAGGTGAGTTGCATGTACCACTTCAACCACATACCAGCCAGCCCTCTTGCCATTCTTAAATTTCTGGCAGTACCAGGAATCGAACCCAGGCCCCTGAGGACGGCAGCTAATCACACTAACCGTTACACTACAGAGGCGGACGATGCTAGGAGTAACACTAGACAATTACGCAGCAGAAAGAAAAATATACCAACAAGCCCATTTTGGAACATACGAGAACATTTTAAATTCTTTATCACATTAGAAAGCGTTTCATCAACAAGTTTGTTCATGAACAATATTCTCGTATTGACAATATAAAATTAATGCCAATATATTTGTATAAATGTTACTCCAGCAACGAGAACAAGTTAAATGTCCATAACATAGACAATTATCAACTGCAGAAAATTGTCTATATAGTTAACGAAGTTTTAACGACAATCATACAAGTTAAGCAACATTGAATCAATACAATTAGCCAGATCTCAAAAAAAAAAAAAAAAATTTTTAAAATAATTTTAAAGGATGTTCACCAGATGAGTTTCATCAATAAAATGTTAGAAGATAGATTTTACACAAATATGTTTTAACTTAAAGACATAATTTTATTGTTATATGACTTGTAAAACATTATAAGATTTGTCAATCAGGTTTATAAGCATAATCTTAATCCAAAAGAATTGTTTCATGATCTTATATAACCTTAAGTAAACAATAATTGGCTGATGATGCTCACGAAAAAGGAGCGAAACATGTACCATATCAACATCTTAATAAATATGTAAGTTTATATTACGTTTTTATTGTATTGAATAGGTGGTAATTAACAAAATTATAAGAATTTGTATCACAAGTGTCTAGTGTGCCGACGAGGAGCCGTGTGTATCTTGCGTCTCACTTTGCCGTGCTCGTTCACGATTCTTTCGATGTGCCATGATTCACTGTCTCGCTGCAGCGGAAGCTCGGCTCCCCGTCAACGTCCAGTGAGTGCGCCACTCAGCACTGTCCGCTGAATCGTGTGCCGTGAGCTCGCCGTTCCTGTGAATCGATTCACTCGGACACTTGAATGAATCGATACACTGCTTCGAATCATGCATTCAGTAGCCAACACGAGTATGAAGTACTGATTGAACATCGCAAGCTTTCATCTTGTTGGTACTTTGGGATCCCAGAGGAGTGTTCGTACTTGCTGGTAAAAGCTGTTTGCTACCCCCTTTATAGCTAGTGGAGTTGAGATATTACACTGTCGAGGTATTTCAGTGGATGGTTTCGTAGCATGATGTTCGCTGGTCGTCCCTCTCTGTTTATTGCCATCACTGTTGAGTCTAATGGTGATAAATTTAAATTCACTCACCTAAACAAAGTCCAACACCTCATGCTTCACATTCTTGGTAGCCAGATTCCCTATGGAAATCACCGTCTATATCATTTGACGGCCTAGTAGGCATTAATTTTTGTAAGAGAGACCAAGTCTCTCATTGTACACTGGCACTGTCTGTGGCCTCCATTATATGCACTAGCCATGCATCTTAGTATGTGTGCTAGTTACCAACTGATGAGCCCAAATTAGCACACTGGGGTGAAACGCTGGCAACCAAGAATGAGTTAGCTGGAAATTGTGTAATTTCCAATAATGGACCATTTATATTGGAATTATGAATTTACTCATTCAGGACAAATATTTCAGGTTTCCTATGGGAATCAATATATATATCACATCGTCTATAGGCCTATGCGAGCAGGCCAGTGGTTTGACGTACCACTTGAATTCACTACCATAGTTTTAATTATGATCTGAATTATCCACTATTCACTACACTGAATTGGCTCCTGTTATCTGAATATTTCATCGCATACCCTTTACTCCCGTTTCGTCAGGGATGAGTCAGGATGAAATTATATAGAAAGTTTTTATGGCTGGTTCCCCTTCCCGGCAACCAGCCTCAGTTGAGGAGCTAATGATAATGAATAAAATTGGGTAAGGAGGTGGAAGAAATCACCTGTTGCCGGTTAATAGGAACTGTCCGGCGTTTGCTTGGAATTGAAAATAGAAAACCACAAAAAAACATTCTCACGACAGCTGATGGTGGGTTTCGAACTTCTCTGAATATAGAGCTTGCTCCATTGCTGTAGCATGTTAACGTGCATGGCAACTCCACTTGGTTGTATATTTAATCGTAATATTGTTCTAAAATCATGCCTGGTTTGTGTATTTCTAAGATATGCATAAAATAAATAATAATCCGTATAGCACTAGCTATCATTCAGGCATTTTGATTTTACTCCATTTAGACCAAGTTAGGAAGGCTGATCGACTGAGACTTTTTTTTCACAGATGTTTATCACTCTGTTTCACTGTTTACATGATCTTTTTCAAAGTAGTCCCCTCCTACTTCAATGCACTTTTTATAGCATCTCTGCCAGTCCTTGAACACATGCTGCAGACCATTCTTTGTCAGGTCCTTGAGAATCACCTCACTTTTCTTGAGCACTGCTTCAGAGTTCTCAAATCGAATGCCCCTAAGCTTTGCCTTTAGTGATGGGAAAAGAAAAAAAAACACAGGGTGCAAGATCAGGGCTATAAGGTAGATGCGGTACACAGGTAATGTTGAATTGAGCCAGAAACTGCATGACTTGATTTGCAACGTGAGGCCATGCACTGTTTTGATGAAGTCGCCACTCAGTTCGAGAATGCTCTGGTCGTTTTTTTTGCAATGTGCTTCCTCAGTGTAGCCAATACTGACATGTAGTAAGAGTAGTGTGAGGAGGAACTGCATGCTGGTAAATCATTCCATTACAGTCAAAAAATGTGATCATCACTTTCCCTGCAGAAGGAAAAACTTTTGCCTATTTGGGCGATTTCCACACTGCTGGCTTGTTTTCCTTCAGGATCATAATGGTGCTTCAGCTTATCGTAACTTTCAGTGGCTGTATGGTTTAAACAAAAACAGAATTTGATTGCGCTGTACTGCTCCTCTCGCGTCACCTCCATTGGTATGTGAAATGCACGTAGCTACTACCAACTTACCGATATGAGAGTGCTGTCGTCTACGGACATTATACATAAAAACCCATTCTTTTAAAATATTTGTGTTACAGATAGGAAACTATCATGGAAGCTACATGAAAAAGTTGGTCTCAGTCTTTGATGATCAGCCCTCGTACTGCATGCCAGTTTTGATGGGCTGTTTTACTGTAAATTACCACCTGGTAGAGAAACTTACAACTCTATTGGTAGAGCCCAGCACGGGTGCGGATATCCGCGAAGTTAGTGTTTTGGTGGATGCAAACTGTTTGGCTGTGTAGATAATTTAGCTGGTAATTTCTAAATAATGTAATTTATTAATTTTCACTCAGGTTTACTCTCATTTTATTTTTTTTTGCTTGTGGTTATGCGACCCTTAATATTGGTATGGAAGAATGGCAATATATAAAAAGTCTTGAGACCATAAAGCCGTAATTCTCGCCTCAGTCTTAACTGGATCCTGCCCTCATTAATGGAAGGAATAAAGGTAAATACTGTACTTCAGTAGTTGTTGCAAGGAAAAATCCCTCATAAACCTGACTCTGAGGCCTATTGTATTATGTAAACAGATCTATCCGTTTCAATACCTTGGGTGTAATATCCGTGGATAACCATTCACGGATGTGGGTGCAGATGAGGGAAATGCGGAGCGGATGTGAATGATATTTTGTATATCCGCGCAGGGCTGTGTCTGTCTATTGGACGACCTGTAGGCTACCCGTGTTTTAATTAATTCAGTCAAGTAAAGTGCAAATGTGTCACCAGAAGTCTTCTATGGCTTTTAAACTTATATGATGAAGAGCGCCGAATGAACTTCTTTCCACTCTTCAGAAATCTATTTCTGCTTGGCTAGAACTCCCGTTCTTGGGATCTGGAGGCCGACACTTTTGTTACCGCAATGGCCCCTTAGCAAGAACAGCTCACTAGCCAAATTCCTCATAATAGTAGATTTTCTTATTTGGTATCTATTGATCTTGGAGTTAAAATCAAATCCAACATGATCAAAAGTTTAATTTATTACAGTTAGGTTAACCTCATCTTTCCTCCTCAACATAAGTCCGCTTTTACTTACATAGTATAAAACGTTAGCAAAGTTTTTCCTCTTTACTACAATTAATTTTCACTGAAGCTGTCATTGCATTCAATGTAGTTTCTTGTTTATATCACATTTGACTTAGCCATATCTAGACACCAGCAGTTGACGCACTTCAAGTGAGAGCTGAGAACCTTCTGAATAGCAGCATAGCACACGCAAAGTTAGGCATAGTCTCAAAATGTTTACGAGAAGCGAAGAACAGTTAAATGAGCCAGCTTGCATACACTATCAGGCGCGAAGTCACAACACAATCCAACAAATGTGAAGATCCAAAATCGTGCAGAAGCTGAAGACGAGTAGCTCAATAGAAGTAAATTGCCAGCTCCCAAAGATCAGCGCGACATATTCAACGTCAGGCACTGTGCTTTCTAACGCCGACTATTCATCAAGTTCAGTCAACATCCATGGCTGTGACAATATGGAAGTTGCTGGGGTATGGGCAGTGCTGAGTAATGACATTCAGAGCATGACTAGTGCATCTGAGTGTTATGAAAGGTGCTGCTCATAGGGTCAGTTGTGCTGCAATAGTACTTTCTGACCCAGTGAGGAAAGCAATGGCAAACTACCTCACTCCTCATATTGCCTAGTACGCCTCATTTTGGTGCTTCCATTGGTTTTTGGGGTTTCCTTATAACTGCATAACCGTTGGTGGTGCTATTTGAGGATCCAACCAGCCTCTGGGCTGATGACCTAACAGACAGACAGTTGAAACAAATATCACGTAATTGGTGTTAACTAACAAAGTATTTCTTTGGAAAGCATCAACGAGAAATTACACAAATCGAGATGGCTGCCATCTTGTTCGCTGCCAAACCTAAAAATTTAGTTGAAACACAAAACACCTTAACAAACCATGCAGTCAGTCTATGAACACCAGATGAAGCACTATTTGCTTCATTTTACTAGAGATATTGCTTGATTAAAATCAGTGGGCAAATCCATAGCCTTCTGAGTATTTGTAATTGAGTTAAACATTTCTCTGGTAACTGTAATTCATTGCAATTACTTTTTCCACTGCTGATTGTAGAATAAAAGTGGTAATATGTAGTGGGAAAATGATGCTACTGTAATCAATAGTTTCAACCTTAGGAAAAAGACACAACATAAGATTAGAAATTTTGTGGTGACCAATTACAAAATGCTATTTAGAGAATTACCTCTCAGTGTCCTGGACCCCCTCTAGGGACACTATGACCGTGACTTTGGTGTGGGGGCTTGTGTGCCTGTTTATCCCGAGGGCTGTGCCAGCTCAGAGCTACCCATACTAAGGGCCAGACTAACAAGGTGTCCCTCGAGTTGCCTGAGAGATGTCTGTGCTGTTTTTTCTTCATTTCTATTTATTTATTTATTTATTTATTTTCTTCTTATTCTAACCTCCTTAATTTTAATTTCTATTACTGTCTAGCCAGCCCCTCTGCCTCAGGTAGTAAGGTTGTCGGTATATCCCTGTGGATGGGGGTGATAGAATGACACCCATGGTAGGCCTATCCCCTGCCTGTCGTAAGAGGTGACTGAAAGGGCCTCCGGCCAGCATATATCATAGGTAATAAATTTCATATTATTCTGTATCGCAGGGCAATAACATATAAAACAAAAGCTAAAGGTTTCTACCTATTCAAATTTATTTATTGTAACCTTTAAAAGGTTACATATATTTCATTAAACTAGTTTTGGTCATGCTAGAGACCATGATCGGTCAAAATCAAGTTAAGGCAAAACATGAATTACAGATAAAATTTAAGAAGCATGTGCGTGTTATTAAAATTCAGAACAAGTCAGGTAAAGATTTGGATGTTAAAACACTCATCACAATCACACATTTTGTGTAACTTCTCAGTTTTTATGTTGCAAATCATTAGAAAGAGAAAAATTAACTGCATTGGACATTGTTTGAGGAGGGACTGTTTACTGAAAGAAGGAATGGTGAAAGGCAAACGAGGAAGAGGAAGGAAAAGATATCAAATGTTGAACAATATCAAAGGAAATAAATATTCGGACATGAAAAACTTGGCGCAGGACAGGCAAAAGTGGAAGAGGTTCATCCCATGACAAGACCTGCCATATGGATGATGATGATGATGCTTGCTGAAATTTCATCTGTAATTCATGCCTTGCTTTAACTTGATTTTGACTTATGATGGTCTCTAGCAAGACCAAAACTAGTTTCATGAAATATATGCAACTTTTTTATGGTTACAATAAATAGTAGTAAATAGGTGGAAACTTTTAGCTTTTGTTTTACAGCATATCGTATAACTAGTAATAATAAATCATTGTATGGTCTCAACTACGGTGTGCAGGCATTTTTATTTAATGCCATTTGTGGTGCTTACATGTCAATTTTGACATTCTGGTTTATTCTACTCCAGGCAGAGAAACTGAACTCTGTTGGATGTCCTTGTTGCAGAGTTTTAATTGATTTTTTTCATATAAGCATCAAATATCTCACCAGACATCTTTTACATGCCAACATTATACTACATGAAGTCTTTTGGCAGCCTACAGCTTTTCATCCATTCATCTTCAGGTGCCGGCAGTAAATCATCATCTGCCACTTTTCCCACACCTGTGGCGTCGCGGGTGCATACTGTGTCGCACATGTGGATTCGGTCCTGTTTTTTGGCCAGATGCCCTTCCTGATGCCAAACTTATATGGAAGGATGTAATCGCTATTGCATCTCTCTGTGCTGTTTGGTACTCTAGTGTGTCAGAATATGAAGTGGAAAGTGTTGGGACAAATCCAAACACCTAGTCACTGTGCCAGAAGAATTAGTCAGACGCTATTAACATCCCCGGCCCGGCTGGGAATCGAACTGGGACCCTGTGAACCAAAGGGCTCAACGCGGACCGTTCAGCAAAGGAGTCTCCGTAGTAAACATTTGTTGAAAATACTTTTTTTTTCTCATTTTCATAAACTAGGCCTACTTTCCTGATCCTTTAACACTTTGCATTACTCCTCTGTGCTGGCATATCATACACGCTCAGGAAAATAATCACAGTTATGTCAGTTTTTGTTATATCAATTATAAACTTTATACACAGTCCTTGAAAAACCTGTCTACCACATTAAACTCATCAACAGTTACACTAGAACTAGCTCGTGCTTACCAAACATTGTCCCTAGGCAGCACCACCAATTACTAAAGAAAGGACTGAGCAAGTTGGCTGCATGGTTTGGGCATTGTAGCTATTAGAGTGCATTTGGGAGATTGTGGATTTGACCACCACCGTTAGCAGCCCTGAAGATGGTTTTCCTTGGTTTCCCCATTTTTACACCAAGCAAATGCTGGAGTTGTGACTTAAAGCCATAGTCGCTTCCTTCCTTCCTTCCTTCCTTCCTTCCTTTCCATTCCTAGCCCTGTCCTATTCCATCATCGCCATAAGAGCCTGTCTGAGTTGGTTAGACATAAAACTAAGTAAAACTAATCTATTAATAGAAAAAGAAACATAGCCCTACTCATAAATAAACAGCAGAATCAGTAACAAAAGTAGCTTTCTTGTAGCTGAATCTGAAACTTTGTGGTGGTAGTATTACTAACAGCAGCATACTGGTGCACAAAGTTTGGTAGTAATATTACTACTGCTGGGTGTGTAGTGTTAAATCTCTTTTGCATGCTGATGCTCTCATGTGTTACGTATTTTTCCATCTTTCTGAATTAAGGCTTATGAATGCTATAGTTTGTGATACTTTTGCTCTTACATTTTCTTGTTCTATAATAGTGCATATTTCTTGCATGTTTCAGGGTTTGCCAGCAACTTTTTATCACTACTATCCCCTTATTTGTGGCTGAAAACTTGTATTAGAGGGCTTCTCCATTACCCCTTTCAATTACTTCTTATTTAATAATATTCTTGGGCCATTATTATTAGATGCTAGATGTTTTTAAGCCCTTTTTCTCCAGGCATTTAATTTACTCCATGTCTTATAAAATCTTGAAATAGCTCTACAGTTTCCTTGATTGCAGATTTTGTCAAGTTCAGTTTTAGCATGTCTAATCAGTAGTCATTTCAGAATTCACAACCACAATTTTCTTACTATATCTGTTTCCAGTTGAGTTATAATTGACTCTCTGACTAATTGTATAAAATTATCCAATGTTGCTTTTTTACTCTTTTTTTTAAACAGTGTTAGATGATGTTCCCTGATTCAAACGTGAAACAGCATTGATAATTCTCCCCATAAGTTATGAGACATACAGGTTCATAGTTATGTAACACATGATGGATTGTGGTTGTGTCCCAGGGAAATGGAAGTTCATAGTACATCAGATACATATATTACTAATCAGTACGAACAAATTCATGCATGTTTCAACATTAAATGTTTTGAAGTATGATGTTAGTTTCACACCCACTTTTTTATTGGTCATCTCATGTGGAATTATTAAATATTTACAGATAAATAAGAATAGGCCTAAATTATTATTTTACAAGAATTTTTCACATTACTATTTTGAGGAGTGTTGTATTTCTGTGATACATTAAAAAACAAAGTGACAAAAAAGGAATGTAATCTGGAACAAAGGGCTGACCGAAAATTGGTGTTTTGCCATTACAGCCCAAACGGGAAGAAGTTTCGCAGCAAGCCTCAGCTCGCTCGTTACCTGGGTGATGCCCTTGATCTCGCCACATTCGATTTCCGTTCCGGCAAAATCAATTCTCTGCTCCTACGAAAAAACAAGAAGCAGAGAGGGACTCAGTTTGATTACAGGTAGGCTGCTTTTAAAGCCTACATATCAATTAGACAACTATATTTCAGTTATTTTTCAAACTATCTTTTCATTTTATTTATGAAGTCTCAGTTATAAAGATGACTGGCTTTGGGATTCATATGATCTCCTGTACTATATTTTTAAACAGAAGTTTTTCTAATTATATCTGTTCTAATATTAATTATCCTATTTGTTGAATCAGTGACAGAATTATGAATGAAGTGGATAATGATGTTATTGGAAGCTTTCTTTATATTCTACAGGAATTGCCTCTACCAGCATTTGAATGTGATGTCTATTATTATTGAAATGTTAGTCATTCAAAATCAGAGTGGAAGCCTTTTATTTACAGAACCTTCTCAGATAACAAAAACTATTGAAAAAGACAACTTGTTCATTTCAAAATTTATTGATCTCATGTTAGAAAATTTAATTCAGTTTTATGTGCCCTCAGCTTTACTCATTAAAAATTCTTCTAAGTGATGCTAAGAACTACTTTTTATTATGGCTGTATGTATTTAGGTTAGTTTTAACAGCATAGCTCAGGTGTTCAGGTATTGCCTCCAATGCCCAAGAGTGTGGGATTAAATCCTAATGCTGTCAGCAGACATTTAAGAGTGCATTTTAAGATTTACGGCCATATAAAAAGACCCTTGCCAGGGCAGAATTCTATGTGTTAAATTTACCTGTGTAATTTTAGCGTAAGAATCCGACCCAGGAAGCTTGAAACGGCAAATGAATATGAATTTTAAGCATAGGCTGGATCACATATCAAGAAAGCTTGGTTTTCATCCAGAGGATAAGTTAGCACAGAGACTGCCTAACCTAGTGAAGATTAAAAGTAGTTTTATACTGAAGTAACTACCTATGGCATACGGTTGTTGGTTGCCACCCAAATTGCAATGCATCATCCTGCAGGGAGCAATTGTTGTAGCATGCTGCTGATCCCTTTACACATAGTGTGACTGGTTGCTCCAATGTCTGTATCATTTTGTGCTGAGATGCTGATGATGACAGCTGCTGCAGCTTACATTCTGTTGAACAGGAGGAGGAATGATATGCTGCTGACAGAGGTTTTCAAATAGTGATTTACCTCATAATGACTTTTTAAATAAACTTATTGCTGGTACCATACATGGGCCTATATCAAATAATAGAATCTGTACGAAGGCAGTGTTTAATGGATCACATAATTTATATGAAAATATTAATCTCTGAATAAACATCCTCGTCAGTTGATGTCTCTTCCTGGGTGCATCATCCTCAAGAAGAAGAAAAACAGTGAAGTGAACCCACTGATCACTCTGACTTGACCCTCTCTTTTCCTTCCGGTATCAGTGGAAGGTCATTCTCAGTATTTTAACTTTGACTTCCTTAACTGAACAAGTGCATTTCAAAACTATTCTTCCTACACAGGGTACCCATATTCTGGAAAAACAGGGAAAGCTCATTGAAATAAAAATGCAGAAAATATACAGGGAAAACATCAAAATTAAGCTTTCGATCTAAGACTGGACCCAAACCGAATGATCGAACAAGACTATGCAAGTCGTATGCAGAGAGTAGTACTTGAGAGAAAAATAGACACAGATAGAGTGAGTACGTGTTGTAGTGAAGGAGAGTGAATGAAATAGATAAAGAAAATATCTCAATGGTTTGAAAGCTACCCGTGTACTTTACATAATATAGAGGTGCTAGCTATTATGGACTGCTCATAATTATTATGGAAAAGTGAAATTATCACAGAAATAATTCTACAAAGAATGGAAAGTGTCAACTGTGCTAGTTTCTATGCTCACTAGTTGACCAGCATACATATTCGAATAACACTTCCATTTGCTAAAGAAACTGGGAACTTATTCCTGAGTTTCTGAACACTAACCCATAAGTTTCTGTTGTGAGCATGTTTAGATACTGGCAAGCTCACTGATGCCAGTTTCAAGAATAAGGTCCCTGATGAACACAGGCGTTAGTTTGAAGAGTGATTGACTGATAGCTTGCTGTGAGCAATTTAGTTCATTTTCATTGTAATGTTTCTTCTAGGGGCTGTGTACGATGGGATTATTGATAACCCACTCCACAGACGCACTTTATGATAACTTCTAACTTGTTTGACTTGTGGTACATTTATTTCATGATGATGATTCCAGAGTATGATAAACATGCTCAAGCATCACACTTATGTACCATGTCCCACTAAATTTAATGCAGGGAAAATGGGAATATCCCGGGGAAAACAGATTTGGGTTATTAGTGGGAACCTTGCCACAGCTTCACCAACTTCCTATCGTCTTTGCAAATTGAGATACTGCAAATCCCACAAAATTCACTTCCCATGGTATTCTTCAATCATAGACCTCCTTTTATTTGTATCCCATCTCATCTTGCTGCATGCAACTGGACAGTTGAACCTACCAAAGGTGGGTAAGCATGCAGCTATGAGCATCCAACAATCTGGTGCCATAAGCTGCATGCAACAGTTGTTGTCACCCAACTGAAAGTGAGCAACCTGCAACATACTGTTGTGCCACATGCAGTGTGATTGCCTCAGTAAAGCCACCTTAAGAGGAGTTTTTGCACTGAGGTTAGACATTGTTTGTTAATTATTGCAGAATGTGTGATGAAAGGGCAGCTTAAAATCATCTGAGTTGTATTCTTCAAAGATAATTTATAGGTAAAAAAACACTGAAATGTTTAGCAGTCGTTAATATGGTAGTAGATATTCAAACGAATATCTTTGCAACTTCATGGTGGACCAGGCAAATGTTGGGGCTGTCACTTAAGGACATGGCTGCTTCCTTCCCACTCCTAGCCCTTATCTATCCTATTGTCGCCTTTCTGCGTTGGTGCAACGTAAAGCAACTTGTAAAAAATATTTAATGGTGGAATATAAATTATTTCCAGATGTTGTCTCTGCAAAAACTACTTGGTGAGAGGAAGTATTTGAAATTAGTTCTTTGAGAATGTTTTTGAGAGGTGATTTACATTTCAATATCAATCTCTGTGGTAGTGATTGTATTTTATATTTACTGATGTGTTATATCTGTACTTAGGTATACCCCACATACAGTATCAATCATAAATTCACTCTGTTGTTTGGTGTTTAATAATCCGAATAATCTTTATTACCAGTTTTCATGAATAGCTCCTTAAAGGTGATGTGGGATGGTTGGGTTGGTTTTAACAGGCACCGGAGCGTTACTGCATTATATCAAGAATAAATATACAATTTCATGATCTACAGTGCATAAATCTTATTTAAGTATGCTATTTAGATTGTACTGTGTTTAAAAGAAAGCTTCAGTGTTTTTTTAAAAATATCCTAAGTGTCGTACTGTGTACAGAAGGAGATAAATTGCAAATAAGAGATTAAATATTACTGGTATACACTGGCAGGAAAGAAAATTGTAACACCATGACTTAACTTCATTTCATTCAATCTAGAGGTAATATAACTTGATGACATTACATGCTCAACAATACAGACCAAACCTAGCAATACATGTCGAGTGCTGAAGGTGCTTAATGTCACATCAGTGCAGCTACACAGACTTGTATTCTTGCATATAAATGATCATATATAGATGACTATCATCATCTTGCAATATAGTGTTCCAGGCCTCTTGCACATGCTATCACAATTGTGCTGGGTTAGTAGCTATCCATACATACTGCGTCAGATGTCATCCCATCATGCCCCCAAATATTTCAGTGGGAGAGTGGTCAGGGCAGTCGTCAAACAATACAAAGAGAATGTCACATAGAAGCTGAAATACCGGGCGAGTTGGCCGTGCGCGTAGAGGCGCGCGGCTGTGAGCTTGCATTCGGGAGATAGTAGGTTCGAATCCTACTATCGGCAGCCCTGACGATGGTTTTCTTTGGTTTCCCATTTTCACACCAGGCAAATGCTGGGGCTGTACCTTAATTAAGGCCACGGCTGCTTCCTTCCAACTCCTAGGCCTTTCCTATCCCATCGTCGCCATAAGACCTATCTGTGTCGGTGCGACATTAAGCCCCTAGCAAAAAAAAAAGAAGCTGCAATATATGGACAAGCATTGTTCTGCCTAAACAATTTATCACCTTACTGTTGCAGGAATGGCAGCAGGATGGATTGAACAATGTCCTGAATGTAGTAGACTCTGTTTAACGGATCCTCCACAAACACTAAAGGTGAGCGGTAATTGTTGCTTATTGGACCCAATGGCATGATACCAGGAGTTTGGTCCGTATATCGGGGGCTGATATACTCCAGAAGATGGTACAAGTATGAAGGTCAGGTCAACGTAGCACACACAAACTGCAAACACTTGCATGAAGGCAGAACCTCTTCTTATCATTAAACACAACAGAGCATCTTTCCATTCTCCAGGCAATCCTTTGCCCATCACCATAGCATTGTATTGTGACAGAAGAGAAAGCTGGACCAAAGGCACGAATGTTCATAGTGCTGCTACAGGTTGATCCAATGGGTACACACCCCTGGTGCTACATTTGTGTGGGTCTCTGCTGCAAATGCTTTGCAGTTTGCCCTTAGTGCCCTAATGATACACCGATCTGTACATACCTGTGTACTACATGGCTGTCCCAAATCTGGTCTTCAGGTGTGGGCTTATTCAGCTGATCACCTTTGATAATATCACCACACTACAGATGCATAATTGACCAACGCATGCAGCTTTCGATCAATATGCCCATCCCACCTCAAGGAAGCCCCTCGATGACCCCTATCATATGGCTGCAATTGCACAACAGGAGCACATAAAAGTCTCTGAAGCATGACTGTAGTTAGGCTTCTATACATGTGAACAACATTCAACCTTTCAGTAACACACAGTACCGTCTGGTATGTGGGTGGACATGGTGCAACAAAGTGAATCATACCACGCCACATGTTGACCAGTATCCTTGAAATTTTCATCAGTTTAACTACAATTCTCCAACATGCAACTATTGTACCCATGTTTGGTTGTACATCAATCTTTAGGTTGTTGAATTTTATTTTATTTTTTTCCTGGCTATGTATGTAGGATTTGTTATTGCTGGTAAAGGGTTCTTGAATGAGAGACCAGCTGGGCTCAGTGGCTCAGACGGTTAAAGCGCTGGCCTTCTAAACCCAACTTGGCAGGTTCGATCCTGGCTCAGTCCGGTGGTATTTGAAGGTGCTCAAATACGACAGCCTCGTGTCAATGGATTTACTGGCACGTAAAAGAACTCCTGCGGGACTAAATTCCGGCACCTCGGCGTCTCCGAAGACCGTAAAAGTAGTTAGTGGGATGTAAAGCAAATAACAATAAAATAATAATAATAATAATAATAATAATAATAATAATAATAATAATGAGAGACCACCACCTATGTAGCATAGTTTGGTAGGCACTTGCCTCCTGTACTCAAGGTTTGTGACATTGGCGATCAGTGCCTGTAAGCATTTAAAGGTCTTAATACGTAGACTTTCACGACCACTAAATGACATTATGATAATGATTTGGGGATATTAGGTCGTGTAATAATAAATAAATAAATAAATACCAGCTGACGCGTTTCAATCCTGCGTCCAGGATCGTCTTCAGAGCAACAACAAAGCAAAATGGCTACGGTCTTCTCATAGTAAACAGACTCAAGATAGAGAGACCCTGTTAGAAATATAGTTCATTCCAGAGTCACAGAGAAAGATGTTGACGAGTTAACTATGGAGGGTAGCCATGATCTACTCAGTATATAGCCGTCACCTTTGTTAAAATTATTCGGGCGTTTAGCAATTTCTATCGCCTCACGAATGATTCTGGGAATAAAATGTTTCTCTTTACAAATGACAGACGTTGCATCAAAAATTATTTGATCATTATGTATTGCATGTTCTGCCACTGCAGACTTCTCTGGCTGGCAAAGACGTAAGTGCCTGCGATGTTCTTTAACCCTTGTTGCTACTTTCCTACATGTTTGGCCGACATAAACCGATCCACAGGAGCTTAAATGTGAGGAGACGCATATTGATAGATTTAATGGCATGTTAAATAACCTCTTTTCAGTGCAAAGTCAGTAGTGGTTGTTTGGATGTTACACACATGTTGTTGTTGATATTATTATTATTATTATTATTATTATTATTATTATTATTATTATTATTATTATTATCATCACCAAGTGCCATTTCTGAAGACTTGGTGCCACAATTATACAAATACAGTGTGATGCATAGACCTACATGTTTTGACCTTAAATTATAGTTACTGGTAAACATGGTACAAGCTTACCTTAGTCTACAGGCTATCTCTTGAAAATTACAGCAAATAAGTGAAGTTTTACAAAGTGGCAAGTGTGAGTTTTGTATGTTTCATGTCCATGCACATGAACCAATTTTCCACTGTTGTGGATGGATAAAAAGTCTCTAATGATGGGCCATTCATATTAACATTCAATTATTAAGGCTGCGCAAGCCCACTGGTGACCTCAAATTGTTCTTTATCAAGTTTATTATTCAACTAAATCCTCTCTCAGAGGAAACGCTTGACGCAAATAACACTGACACAACACAAAGTCACTTGCCCACAATGGGAAATCTATCTTCTTTTGATACAATCCGTTGAGGCCTGGTGCAGGTCTTTCAAGTTGACTCCATATAGGCGGCCTGCGCGTTGAGCGCGTCTATGAGGATGGGGCCTTACCTATGATGAATGCTAATGGTGAATATGGCACACACACCCAAGCCATTGGAATTAACCAATGAAGTTTAAAATCCCCGACCCCTCCAAGAATCAAACCCGGGAGCCTCTGGACTAAAGGACAGCACTCTAACCATTTAGCTATGGAGCCGGACTCTTGCCAAGTGGTGCACATTTCAACACTATGTTCACTCATGAGAAACCTTTCCTCTAGATGTTTTGCTCCATCTGACACCAAAGCTTCTATGTCAACTTGAAGAGAACTGTTACTACTATTCTTCTCTTGTAATTGCACACTCGTAACTCAACTCAACATTCATTAGAGATTAAAGAAAGGAAAATCTTAGGGTCCAGAATTAAAAATGGAATACATTGCCCCAAACGCAACTCGGAAATATATTTAAGCTTACTGATACAATGAGAATGTGACAAATTCAATTTTTAAGCCATTTGGAAAGAAGGATCAACTCCAGACTTACTTATCGAATATACAATTTTCTGCAAATCAAACGTAGGTGATCAAAATGGTATTTAAGCAAGTAGAGAAAGACCTCACTGAATCAGCAGGATAGGAATGCAGTCAGGAAAATTGTTCACACAAGGGGATTTGAGGAAGATGAGAAGAAACAAACGACATACCTGGTTGGAGTAACAGAAATGACAACAATCTATGTAAATGAACAACTAATGGGTAAGGAGGAAATCTCAACAAATGTTGATTCCATGTGGTCCTAAGTGACCCAGTCACCCAGAAGACAAAGAAGAAGAAGAAGAAGAAGTTTATATTTAAGGTAAATCTGAAACTTTTAACTTTATCTGGTAACAAATGTAGACCTATTAAAATTTACTTTTAATTCATCCCCATAAAATCAGATCTACTGGCCAGTAAAAATTGGGAATATCGTCAGGAAAGCCTAGGTACCAGTCTATTATTTTCACTTGCCATGGCGCCTGGGATTTTTTGAGCCATTATTATTATTATTATTATTATTATTATTATTAAATGGGAGGAAAACATAGAGAGAATCAAAGAACTCTAAAGGTGGCAGCAGTTTAGTCTTGGTGTGTTTTGTAGAGTAACAGGTTAATTCCTGGGAGCAACGGTGACTGTTATACCGCTTAGTGCTGAGATTATGGATAGTGGTAGCTTTTACCTACTACTCCTTGAAAGATCTTCATGTCCTGTATGCAGATAACTTTACTTTGAGTTATTATATATGTAAATAGAAATGTTCCATGTGTACGTTACTTGGATCTCTTCCTTTCATAATTGGAACACAAATACAGTAATAGATAGAACCATTGTTACATAGCCATGTTCACAATTGGCTAGAAAGAGCAAAGTAACAATGTTTTTATTATATCACCATGATAATATTGTACTGTATAAGAGAAACTAATTTTCTGAGTATCCTGAAAATTCCAATTTCCCTACACTACGGGGCACATGGAGTGACTGGTGGGGCAGAAGCAAAACAGCAGTGTAGATTGAGAAAATAAATGGGAGGAAAGCTCTGATGTAGGAAAGTCTGCCAGGAAGATTCACAACACAGATGAATACTGTGTACGAGAAAAGTGATTTTTGCACAGTTGTCAGGTACAAAAATGCACTTTAAATTTGAATGGACAGCTCTCGAGGTAGATAATCTTTCACTGAGAAGCTAGAAATTATGGCAAAAATGTACATTGTGATCCTATTCGATTGACATATAATTTTTAAAGCTATTTTTCATGAGGTCAGCTTTTTTATGAAGGAAGAGATTCTTTTTCAGTGTTGACTTAATATACCATTTTTTAAACTGAAAAGTTATATTAAGGTCAACATGACAAAAGTTGTTTCACCATCAGCTACTTTGCAACAAGTAGATATGATGCAGAGACTTCCCAAGTTGTGTCAGGGCAGAGAGGTGGAATTTTTTGACCCTTTGATCATGATGGAGCAGTATTAGGTTTATCATGATGATAATGCCCATTGAAGAAATGAGCAATGGTTACATGCAATTTCACCACCACCAACAAAAGCCCAGGTCCCAGCTGTTGTGTGGAGGGGTGATGCAGGGCATGCTGTATAGTCTTGACTCATGACTATGTGCAAGAGGGTGCGCCATATCTAATGAGTACAGTAGAATCTCGATCATCTGAGTTAATTCATACCAAGACCACCTTAGATAAGCAAAAACTCTGATAAAATGTATGGTTACTGTTGAGATTAGAAATTAGACAATACTCTTGGACTAAATTGAATGAACAAATCAGGTTAATATGAAGTCCATGCATTGTATGCATTCATTTTAAAAACAAGAAACATGCAGTACTGTACAGTATACTGAAAGTCACTTTGTAAAAAGGAAAATTCTTTAACAGTCATCTGTTTGATTACTCTGCTTTGCTTTTTTGCTGCCATGTTGCGCAGACATCACAGCATCATAATGTCAGTTGGGGATGTGTTGGGACCTGAAAAAATTGCATTTACGATAAATGCAAATTTTTGAATCTAAACCTACGGTAATTCTAATGTGGAATAAAATCATTTTTACGCATAAATAGAAGTGCAACAAAATGAGAATTGTGACCCAAAATGCAAAATTAGTATGAATATGCGATTTTGGTGCGAATTCTGCAAAAATGTGCTATTTTACTGGCGAAAACAACATATTTCGACAAAATCGTCAGAAATACTCAATCGACCGTTCCAATCGATGTAGAAAAGTAGCCGATCGATTGCTACATGCTGACTTTGATATTTACAATGTTGGGAATAGCAAGGGGAATAAGATCTGTATTGATTATTATCGAAATGTAAATCGAGTGTCACGAGATAACGAGATAGATGCAGCGTTATTTTCCCGTTGTTCAAAATTGAAACTAGTGAAGAGTAGAAAGTCGAGGGATCGTTTAGATTATGGGGCGCACCAAAAAAACTGTGCACGAAAGTGCTCAGCAATATGCAAAGGATGGTTTATATGCCACAAATTCAGCAACAGTGTTTTGCAACTATTGTAATTGCCAAGTTGGGTGGGGAGAAAAAGATAGCATTGTGAAACATGTTAAATCTGAAAAACACGTAGGTAAGCGACGCAGTAACGAAAGTTCAACCCCTACTGCTAGTATGTGTCAAAGAAAGCAATCTTTTGTGCTTACACAGTTATATAGTTGTAAACGACGAAAAAAATTTCCAGAGATAACTTCTCGAAACGCACAGTTGAAGTATTTGCCAAAGCAAATATACCTCTGGAAAAGCTGGAAAGCAAAGAGCTAAGAGCCTGTATTACTGAGTTTTCAAATTAAGAGCTGCCATGTGTGAGAACTCTACATGAAGTATATTTACCGGGTAAGTTTTGATTTCATTGATCGGGTACGGTTTAGGTAATACATCGAAACCACGTGCAAAATTGAAGGATACTGAATTTGAGTGTGATTTCCATATCGAACTATCTTACCCGTACCCAATTGATTCAGTAATTTTAAATTATTTTGTTATAATTTGAGGTCTTTCTTCCTTTCTAGAAATTACATCTGACTCCCAGAAAAGAACAGCAGAGGCTCTAGTCGGGAAGAATATCAACATACTCTCTGATGAAACTACAGATAGAATGGGCCGTTGTGTTTTTATCATCATATTCCAAGTCCCAGCCGGATCGAAAAGAGAGATGCACGTTGTTTCTGTGAACTATCTTGATGCAGGAAATGCTAAAAACTGCTCTTGTTCTGTTTTAGAAGCTCTGCACAGTTATAGTGTACCATACGATGCATTTTTAAAGTGTTTGTTAGTGACAGTGCCCCGTACATGACCCAGTGTTATGATCATAGGGGATCATATAATGCATGTACAGTGCTGGGCACATAAGATCAGTTTGGTTGGCAATAGTTGGGTCGTAGTGATGAGCGATTTAAATCATGTGGTTGCGATGGTAAAGTCTGCATTTTTTAAAACAAGAAAGTGAAAATATAATTATTTGCAGTTCTTAACATCAAAGTATGGTGCTTCAGAGAAAGCAAAGCTTTCCCCTATACCTGTCATAACCCGATGGAATAGCTGGTTATAGATTGTCTCTTATTTGAGTGCTTACTTTACTGATGTTACATTTTTCTAGCTGTCTGACATGAAAGACATCAACAACTGTGATATTAAGTACCTGACTGATCTGAGTGGCCGAGAAGTGAATAGGCTTCACTCCCACATGGTTTTTGTCACAGATCATGCAGCTGGATTGGTTGACCTCCTTACTGAACTTGAAGGGTCTCTGTATCCTACCTGTCATCTCCTTTACCCCAAACTGCATAATTGACGCCAGCTTTACCTTAATTTGTGAGGGGAATTTTTCTGCTGCAACTAATGATGCTTTGATTAAGCTCACTCCTCTACAGTAGGCTGCATGTAGACACACATTTGTCAAAGCTGCTCATTCTTCACAGTGCAAGCTAGCCACATTGAAAGCTAAAGACCCCAACCATAAGCATTTTCTCAAGCTTTGTATCCAAGAAATATAATTTTGAATAACACTAATAAATTAGATGAGCTTGAGAAATTGTTTGGAGTAACAGATCTCTCACGAAACAATATCTGGTCTGGTTACTGTTCTCTAAAACATGCAATTCAAACCCAGATGAAAGAAAGTGAAAAATGTGATGTCTTGCTTGCATTTACTGCAGTTTAGACAGAGTTCAGCATATTTGCTAAATACTGTCTTGAGTTGTTGTGGACCCCAACGAATAATGCAGATGGCAAGCGCATGTTGTCTCATTACAACACAGTGGTTACAGACAGATGGTGCAATTTAAAAAAAAAAGCAATGCCGAAGTATTGACAATGCTTTCGTTAGAACAATGAATTTGTATTGTGTGTGAACCAAGGACAGTAATTGCACTTCATAAACTTGGAATCGTTAAAATTAATAATACCATGCGATTATTTTAATTTTGTAAATAGATGCTAATTTTGGAAAAATAGATGCTAATTTTGAAACAAAGATGCTAATTTTTCAGGTGCCTGGTGATGTGTCACCGTGCTGTTCTGCATAGAGCAAGTGTCTTTTCAATTGCATTCAAACCATTAGCGTGACTGATTTTGCTTTCCTCACTGATTGTATCATTGCCATCTGCCTCATCATCATTTACCACGATCCTTACAGTTTAATAGCATTAAGCTTATCTTCTAGAGATACCATTACACATTTTCTTTTTCCACCCATTTAACCAACATCCAGCTTAGCGATTACAGTACTGACAAACAAAGCTGCAAAATAACAATTGGGTACCAGTTTGTGACAAATGACTCGAGGTGTGAAACAGTGGAGTTGTTGCATTGCACGTTCAGTCTGATACAGATTGAAAAAGACCGGTTAGACTTGGGCCGTGGTACAATTAATTGTTTGGCGTTGATGGAAATACAATTTTTAAAATATGTATTGAACTTGGGTAATACGGAACCTCGGATTGTTGAGACATGGATAACAGAGACTCTACTATACAACCAAATTCTTCTGTCAAAATTGTGAGTGGAAATCCATACAATAGTATGGGAAAAATCTGGGAAAAGTTGTATTACATCTTCATGAGAACACACTGGCTCATGCTGTGCTGTGACTATTCTTGTTGCCAGTATTGGATGTAATATTCTCCCTTATATCACCACATTCACCAGGCCTAGCACCAAATAATTTGACCTGTTAGGTAAAGTTTCTGAATCTTCTAAAATGAAACGAGAGGGAAGAAATGATTCATTAGAATATGTAAATTGACTAATGACACAACAGGCAGATAATTGGTGAGAAGGCTTGTGGTGGTCTAATAGCAAATCGGATGACTGTTCTTACTTTTTTTCTCACAGATTCTACTATACATTTCAGGTAAGAAAGCTTGTGGTGGTCTCTTGGCAAATCGGATGAGTGTGTTTACTTCTTTCCCACAAATTGATATTTGTCAGTTGAATAAATCATGAGACATACACACACACAAATTAACCATCTATGAGTCAATGCTTGCATTGTCTTAGCTGCAGAATAGTATTTGTAGATCCATTAGCATAAAAAGTATGTTTTGTGTCCTTAAAAGTTGTATCTCAATCCCTTGAGGTACTTCATAAGTGCATCATACATACCACACCCGAATTCAATTTATGGTTATATTTTGTAAAAGGATGAAAATTTATTAAGGGTCTCTCCTCTCCTTAATTAATAGTCAATAATAATAATAATTTTTAAAAAGATACGGTATAACTAGGAATATCTACAACAAAAGGTGTTTATCTTAAAACCTCAAAATACAGCACAGCAACACAGTAGTCAAGCCAGAATGCCTATTTGTAAGTGAATGTCTAGTTCTGAATTACAAGCTGAATAAATTGGTTACTGGAAAGAAAAATTATACAGAAAATACTCGGTCTGCTAAGAACGACAGAACTCTGCAAATCAAGTAGTAATGGTGCAATATACCGGAACGTAGAAAACATAACAGATACAATGTGGAAGAGTATATTGATATTTTTTTGGACATTTATACAGAATGGATGACAACAGGCTAACCAAACAGATCTTCAAATATTTTTGGAACAAGAAGTCAACAAAAACCTGGATTCATGAAGTTAAGAAAGATTTGGAAGGAAACAATGTAAGGGAAAAAAGAAGCAACAGAGAGAGAGATTTTTAAGAAGAAAGTTTTAAAAATGGAAGGATTCCAAGGTTGGGAAGGAAAGAAAACAGGCTCAGAATGGTCCGAGTAGAGGAAAAGGAGGCATAGTGAGCAGATGGAGTATCGGAAGAAGAAGAATCAACAAAAGGTAAAGCATTGAAATGGTCACGGCCCCTAGAAGACCATAATAATAACAACAACAACAATTGTTCGTCCTTAGTTACCGAGTTACAGACCTCCTCAAGTGGTGCCATCTAGGTGGCCTGTCTACCAGTTTTGTCATTCCAATAGGGCTGCTATCTAGCAATGAAAGCAGAAGTCTACTGGATGGATATTACAGCTGATTTAATTCTGTCAGGTGGCTCTGAGTGTGCCACCGGATATCTTGATCATGCCAACTACAATGATACGATGTGCCAAGATGTGTGATCATCCTACAGAAATAGAATACCTCAGTCGGGATCAAACTCATGAACTTGGAATCGTGAGTCGGACACAGTACCTCTGATCCACCAAGTCTGCAAGCTCTACTTCAATATAGAAAGGAAATTGTGCAATATTATTGCAACGTTTTCTAGAAAATTATAATGAAGAAAGGACATCCATCATCGGCACAGAAGATGAAACTTATCTTGTGTATAGGAGATCTCTATATTGGTGTCAATAAAAATACGGGTTCTTTAATTCTAGCAAGTTGAAACTACACTTATACAGCAGAAAATTGGATAATAGCAGATGATCTCAAACTGGCCAACACAACGTGGTTTTGAGCATGGAGTCTTGTGTAGCAGTAGGCTTAGGTTCTCAGATCAAGTGTTTAAGGCTACGTCCACACCGGAGGTGCCTTGCATGGGTAGATGAGTGCTTAGGTAGGATATGTGGTGACCGCACTGTTGGGAGCTGCGTTAGTTGCTCTCAATACCAGGATGTCTTTTAAATGTCTCTGTCGAAGTTGGGAAGAAAATTACTTCTTAGTGGGAATTCTAGTTTGAAATATGAACTATTTTACTTGTGTTCTTCTTGTTGGGTATATGAAGTAAATACTGGAAGTCTAGCTCTGTGAATCTGTTTAATCATTTCTACAAACAGTTACGGGATCATTCAGACAAATTTTATAAATATCTACTAATGACTGCTGAAATTTTCAGTATTCTGCTGACTACAATTCAAAAAGTACTGCAAAAGCAGGACACCAATTTTATAGAAAATGCATATCACCCAAAGAACAACTCGACGTCATTTTGAAGTATGTAAAAGACCAAAATGAACAAAAATTACATAAAAGGTACATCAAGTACAAAGACAAGTTTGTGTTTCTACCTGGATAGAAGCTTGGGAAAACAGCAGAGTTAGTTTGCTACGATAGACGCTTAGTGACAATCCAGAGAGCCAAGCGCTCGGTGCAGCCACTTCCATTCATTCTTGGGAGTTTGTTTGCTTGGATGAATCATCCTAGCGACTACCCACCATCTAGGTGCTAAGCAAGCAACCCGTGGTGCGGACTTAGCCTTAGGGTAAAGTCAGCATTGACTTTTTTAATTTTATTACTATATCTAAATTTGTATTCAACTTAATAGTTGGTTCCATATTGAGTTAAGATTACACATAAAATAAATACAAAATTTTTTAATCCAGCTTCTCAATACTTGACAATCATACGTTGTTTACGAAAACATTACAATGTGCTATTACAAGGTACTAGTTTCGGTCCTATAAGGACCATCATCAGCCTAGCCAAGACACATAAGTGTATACCATAGTCCTAAAACAGAGTTATGCGGTGAGATGAGAGATGAAAATGGACTGGGGATGTAGTGGAATGATATACATATAAAATGGTGAAAATATGAACTGTTATAGATGTAGCAAAGTTATGTTGAACAGTGACAAATAAAAACTTTTGTTATATATCTTGTAAAATTACAATATTAAACAACAATTATCTCAAAATTGAATAAAATAATCTCTAGTTGACGAATAGTCCTAGGCTGCACATTTAAAAAAGTGGTTTATGTCGGATTTTAAACAATGTCCAAAGTTTCTATTAAGTTCTAGAAGATATGAAGTTCAACATTGGCGCACAGGAATTATTTTGTCCAATAAATCCACAACAGAGGTTAAATGTTGACAAAACTGTTGGACATATCTTGTAGTAGATTGAAATCTTGTTGTGTTACAAAGGAGCAATCCCAATTCAGTAGGAACCAAATGAACCTTGCGCAATGTGAAACAAGCTTGCCGGTTGAGTGCAATATTGTTTAAAATCCGACATAAACCAATTTTTTAAATGTGCAGCCTAGGACTATTCGTCAACTAGAGATTATTTTATTCAATTTTGAGATAATTGTTGTTTAATATTGTAATTTTACGAGACATATACCAAAAGTTTTTATTCAACATAACTTTGCTACACCTATAACAGTTCATACTTTCACCATTTTATATGTATATCATTCCACCACATCCCCAGTCCATTCTTTCATCTCTCATCTCACCGCATAACTCTGTTTTAGGACTATGGTATACACTTATGTATCTTGGCTAGGCTGATGATGGTCCTTATAGGACTGAAACTATCACCTTGTAATAGCACATTGTAATGTTTTTGTAAACATTGCATGATTGTCAAGTATTGAGAAGGTGGATTAAAAAATTTGTATTTATTTTATGTGCTAAATTTGTATTGTAAAGAATAGTTGTCATTGGTGTATGTGTGTGAATTGTATCTAAGAATTTTCATAACTGGAAGAATGCCATAAAACTACTAGTTTCCTTACCCTGTTGTAATGATTCTCTATATTCATTGCAGTTAAAAAGCTCCAGAAAGATTATTATTATTATCATCATTATTATTATTATTATTATTATTATTATTATTATTGTCTTTTGTTTAAAGAACTGAGCAAGTTGGCCATGCAGTTAGGGTCAAGTAGCTGTGAGCTTGAATTCAAGAGATGGTGGGTTCTAATACCACCGTCAACAGCTCTGAAGACGGTTTTCCGTGGTTTCCTATTTTCACACGGTAAATGCTGGGGCTATACCTGAGTTTAGGCCATGGCCACTTCCTTTCCACTCCTGGTCCTTTCCTATCCTATCGTCGCTATAAGATCTGTGTCACTGCAACGTGAAGCAAATTGTAAAAAGAGAAAAAAAAGAAATTGTTTAAAAAACGGAAATTGCTATTTGAATTTCATTTTTTGCTTTTACACTCATCAAACAAAGTTAACTATATATGCATTTTGCCCACCAATATCTGATATTTGTTTCATTTATGGATTGATGGTAAGTACATTGCTTAAATCATGGCAGCACTAACTTCTTCACAGCTAGGGCCATTCCAGTACAGTACAGCTGAAATGGCATCCAAGCAATCTTGTTAGTGTGCCTCCTACTGTGCACTAAAATGCCTCGTCATATGCTGTTTATGGCAGATCATATCAAAATAATCACCTTGATACAACAGAACATGGGAGAAGTTGATATTGCCAACATTGTTTATGTAAATCAAAGTGCTGTCTTCAGGTTGTGGAAAAAGTTTCAAAACACCTGTTCAATAACAGATTGACAACATGCGAGTTGTCCACGCAAAACTGCAGCAGCTCAGGACTTTACATACGCATATCTGCATGTAGACACCCTATGCACACAGCTTCTCCTCTGCACCATTAGCTTTGAGACATGACAGGAATTACTGTACTGTAAGTATCCAAACTGTGCACAATCGATTCCTTGATGTGGGACTATTGAAGAAGACCCCTCTGGACTCCTTGACTTTGTTGACATCACAGGATGGCTCGCATTCAATGGGCTAGACAATATCAGACTTGGACGTGAAATCAGTGGTTGAGATCATTGTTTGCTGATGAATTGTAAATTGGTTTACACCCTGATGACTATTCTGTGCATTGGGAAGGCAAGAGAAGAAAGTTACAATAAACCATTCTCAGTAGAATTCCACCAACAACTTGGAGGTTCTGTGTTATTCTGGGCAGGTATCATGTTAAGTCGCTGCATACCCTGGTTCACATTCAAGGAATTATAATGGCTGCAGTGTATGAACAAAACATTCTCTGACACTTAGTAAGTGGTTTTTCTAGAGACTGTAGAAGATGGGTTTACTCTATAGGATTATAATGCTCATTCACATCGTGCAGCACCTGTTAATGGACATCTGGAGTGTCGTAGGATCTGCAGAACAGACTGGCCAGCGTCTTCCCTGGACATGAACTGCATAGGACATGCATGGATCTTTCTAAAAGAGCAATTTCCAACCGTCAACATCCACCACTACAGCTTAGTCCCTAAAAGATGCTGCCATTGAGGAATGGGACAATTTACCTCAAGAAAGGCTTGATGATATGTTACTGAGCATGCCCCGTAGCATTCGAGTGCCTCAGGGTTTGAGGAGGACCAACATGTTATTGACTTGTGTGACTACTTTGAAAACATAATCATCATAAGATATCACAGCCATTACATTAAAACAGTGCTGAGGGTAGAAGTAGTAGTAAAATTAGACAGTCTTATCAGCTCACAAATTTTTAGTTCATGACTGGTTTTCAGATAAGGTCCATCATCTGTGATTGAAACTTATTTAAAAGTACTTATGTCATCGAGATAAAGTACTGCCATGATGAAATGCACTTTAGAAGTGTTGCCTGGACATGTTAAAGCTGTTGGGCAGGACACTGTTACAAATAATTATGAGCTAAAAATTTGTGTGCTGATATGGCTGTATAATTCTTCACATTTTCTTTCAGACCTTTTCACAGACGTGCCAGCTCTCCCGATTTAAGCGGGAGGCTCCCTATTTTTGGTCCTTCCTCCCTCTCTCCTGACCGCAGAGACTTCTCTCCCGATTTTGAGAACAGATTTAGTATTCCTGTATTTTTTTTAATCCCAGGTTTTTCCTTGTTCGTTAAGTATTTGGAGAGAATTAATGTTCAGTGGGCAGAGCAGATGCAGTCAACTGGTGGTTTTCTTAAATATGACAGAATCTCTAACACAGTGCTTTTTATTTTATCATTTCCACATAGCAATGTCAACGGTGAGTCTACTTTTTATCATGTTTACAGGTAGAAGAGCTCAGTTCAGATTAAAGCTTCCCAAAAACAAATTCTGAGAAGAAAAAATCTTACCTAAAACCCGTTCAACAAGGCTAGTGCTTTGACCATAAATCTAGTTCAGAAATTTATGAAGAGGCCTCGGCAGTTACAATGAAGATTCATGTGTTCTGAAGTTCAGATACATGCAGTATTTCAGTATTTATAAATGAATTACTAAGAGAAATTACATAATTTGTTAATGTGTTAAGCATTGTTCAAAGTTACGTCATCAGTGATGCAATATAACGTGACGGGATATGCTGCAAAAATCCTTCCAATTTTTACTTTTGAAGGCTTTCATAAGCTTCAGTGGAAATTTCTCCAACACCTTCATTTTTCAACGCATAAAGTCACCAATTCAACTACTAAGCCCAAGATTCCAACTTCAGGTGATAATGACAACCTTTTAGGGGAGTTCCACAGGAAACCCAATACACTAGAGTCCCGTCAATCCGAACCCTGTTAATCCGAAAGTCCGGTTAATCCAAACTGAAATATTACATTTTTTTTAAAAAATTCTCCTTATTGAAATGAAAGAACATATTATAGAATGAAGATTTACTTGCATTTTATTAGTCATATTTTACTAGAATAATATAAACATAATTACACATTATAAATCTTCAATCACTGGTCGTTCATCTTTACAAAGTCTTTTAGTTTCTTTTGTCGTAGTGATTGGAACCTGCTCGAAGATGCAGTGTTAAACCAGCGTCGCATAAACATCACATTAGTGGGCGTAGCAGCGGAGTGTATTTATTTTATACAGTATTTTATTAATGTAACTGCTGAAGAATGGACATTTCAAATTACAGTATGTACTGTACTGTAGAAACTATTTTCCTCAGACGGTTGAGTCGCTGGCCTTCTGACCCCAACTTGGCAGGTTCGATCCTGGCTCAGTCTGGTGGTATTTGAAGGTGCTCAAATACGTCAGCCTCGTTTAAGTAGATTTACTGGCACGTAAAAGAACTCCTGCAGGAGAAAATCCTGGCACCTAGGTGTCTCTGGAAACCGTAAAAGTATTTTAGCGAGACGTAAAAACAATAACATTATTATTAGAAAATATTTTCCGGTTAATCCAAAAATTTTGTAATTTGAACAGACTCTGGTCCCAATTAATTCTGATTAACGAGACTCTACTGTACATTTTGATCAACAAATACGAAAGGAGTTCAATATATAATACAACACTTTTTTTCCTCATAAAAGCAGGTTGGTTTTATTGAGGATTTAAATACACCATGTTATTCCCAGTCCTTTTGCTACAGTACCCTATTTTTCAACGTAATCTCCGTTCAATGCAACGGCCTTACACCACCGTAATGTGAGGGCCTGCATGGTACCACTCGACTGGTCAATGTTGGAGCCAACGTCGAGCTGCATCGATAACTTCCCCATCATCCACGTACTGCTTCCCGCGGAGTGCGTCCTTCACTGGGCCAAACAGACGGAAGTCAGTAGTTGCGAGATCTGGGCTGTTGGGTGGATGAGGAAGAACAGTCCAGTTCGGACAGATTTGCTCGACCTTGTTGTGATGATGAAATACACCTCTCTCAAAGACTCACCATGCTTTTGTCCACTGTCAGGTCTCCGTAGTCATTCTGCAAGTGCCTATGAATATCTCGGATGCCCTGGTTTTTTGCCAAAAGTAACTCAGTAACTGCTCTCTGGTTGGTATGCTCCTCCGTTACAGACGCCATTTTAAAGACTAGTTATAGTGCTGCCAGCTATCGGAAATTAATGAAACTCTACAAGACGAAGCAGGAATATTCAAAGATGTCCCAAACAAAATTCCAAATTTGTCAAACCGAAATTGACCGAGAAATAAAATGTGTTGTGTTATACATTGAACGCCCCTTGTCTGTCAAGTTATAGCTTGTTTGCCTGTGTTAAGACTGTCATTTTAAGTACTTCAATTTGACAACTATAAAAGTACTCTAATAATTCCAGTTGGAACAATCCAATGTATTTTTAATCTCAAGGACAGAGTGATGACACTATTTTTGTTGTCTATCTTACACATATAATTGCTTAACAAGTGCCTTTTTTAATGGTTTATCCTCAAGATTTAATCTATCAACCAAAGGACTTAAAAATGAAATGTTTTAACTTAAAATGCAACTTGAGGGCGGGAAAAAAGAGTTAAAAAGTTCCAATGGCACAGTGACAAACATACTAGAACTATTTAGTGAAAAATACTATCTTTCCGTGAAATGAGTAAATCATTCTTTTCCATTCTGGGGTATGAAAACACACTATCTCCACGGTTAGCACAGCCCGCAAGGTGGCGATCGTTTAGGTGTGCTGGCTAAATGATCGGACTCCGTGGTTAGTCGTTTCGAGACCCGTCGATCAAAAAAGTCAAATAGAATGTTGGCCGGCTGGGTAGGAGAGGTGGTGGTAAACATATTCTGATCACTAGATTGCGTGCCAAAAGCCTGGATTAAATTCCAAACATTTTTGCAGTACTCATATGGAGTATTATTATTAAGCGTATGGAATTTACAGAATGGACAAATATATACAATATTATACAAAAGAAAAACCTGCAAAGAATACATGGTAAGTAGGGATACATGGATATCTAAATTGTTTATCCACTGCACTAGGGATTCTGAGACATCAGCAAAGTCTTTCCGGTCTCCACCATAAGCACGCAGAGGGCATTTGTCCATTATATGATGCATGGTCTGGACTAAAGCACCACAATCACACACTGGAGAGTCCCCGAAGCCCCACTGGTGAAGGGAGAATGCAGATCTTCCACAATTAGTGCGAAACCTGTTTAGTGATGCCCACGTTCTTCTTGGCAAACTGAAACCAGCTGGGGCGTGGTTTGGATTAAAGAGGCTTGGCCACTCCGGAGCTGTATGAATCCATTGCTCTTTCCATTCCTCTATTAAATTGAAACCAGCATCCATTAGATTCTTAGCTGTTTTCATTGGTGGCTTACAGGATTTCAGCCTTTGTCTCCAGAGATCTGCAACATCTCTGTGGATAGGTAGAGTTTGATTGGACATGATCTTATCATATTCTTGAACAAGGGCTCTTGAACGTCGCAGGCTTGGTGGAGCAATGTGGGACAGGACTGGCAGCCAGTGTGTTGTAGTAGGCTTCAGAGTACCAGAGATGATGTGCATGGTGGTGTTAAGTTGTACATCGACTTTCTTCACGTGGCAACTGTTAAGCCATACTGAAGAGCAGTATTCAGCTGCAGAATACACGAGGCCAAGCCCAGTGGGTCGTAATGTGTCTGCTGAAGCACCACATGAAGTTCCACACAATATTATTACGTGATCTCAACTTAGATCTGAGGTTTTCAAGATGCTTTCTATAAGATAGGGTTCGGTCAAGTGTTACCCCGAGGTACTTTGGATTAGGATTGTGCTTTAGCACTGAGTCATTGAAGCATACTTGGAGTTTTGTATTAGCCAACTTGTTGTGGAGTGAGGGAATATGACTCTGTTGATGATAGGGGCATAAAGCCTTGAACCAAACCTTTGGTGCTATTAGACAGGAGTAGACTATGTCGGCAGGGGCTTCACTCTCTCCCCACTATCATATATCCCATCATTATCTCATTAACTCCTCTGATGAGGTTGGCGCCAGGAAGGGTAAAAAGGTCGTAAAAACTCGCTACAAAGATTCATCTCACTTCCTACCCGACCCAGAATGGGTAGGGCATACAAGTTTTGAGATATGTCATCTTAAAAAATGTTGATCTCGGATGCTTCGTTGTGACGTGTTTCGACTGAGATGGAATTACATATGCCTGGTTCTTTCTCGATAAAATGCCTCTTGTTCAATGAGGTGAGGTTGTCATTTTGTTGCACATAACAACATTATCATCATATATTGGCATAAGACTGAACCAAGTTTTACTCTCTGGTTTGGAGCTTTGGATTTATTCAACCGACTATACGTCCACAGAAATACGATAACAGAAATCCGTCGGGAGAACATCACATTCATGAAAGTATGAGGTCTCCCCTGAAATGAATTTTTGATCATAAAAGGTTGTATGACGTGTGTGTTAAATCAACAAATTTAAAGTGATCCAACCATCCAACGCACTAAAACTCCACAAGGAAGACAAAGAGTAAACAAAGGCAAAAGTGGCAAATATAAAATATGTAATTAGGGACACAAACAACTGAAGCTAAAAAGATACGTTTGGAGAAAGATGAATTGAGTAGAGTAAGTCTCAGGAAAGAGAGATTAATGGCTTTAAATTCGCAGACTGAACATAAGAATATCAGAAGACGCAGAGTAAAAAAAAGACAGGTTAAGGTAATCATATGGGAAGAGACAACCATGACTCCCCATTATGCTCTTTCTGCAGTCGATCAGCTACTTGTAATCACAAATTGACTGTTACCAACTTATGAACACATATTAATATTTGGTGACCTCAATACTGACATATTACAGCAGACAAGTGAAATGAAGCTACTGCTAAACATATTCCAGATGTGTAACATGACAGTATTGCCACTACAACCGACTAACCACACTACCAGAACCATCTAATCATCTTGCATCCTTCTTGATCCTTCGAGATTCATTACGTCGGCTATATAGGCGAACCAGCTTTCCTGATGTACTTTAACAGTATCGGTCTCTGCGCAACAAAATTAAAGTAGTGATCTGAAATAAATTCTTTCACTACCAACAGCTAGCCAATAATAATTTGAATGCACGAAGCATATGGCGAGAGCTCCGCTCCATGGGAATAAGGAAACTTGAACCTAACCAGTGTAACCCACATATATCACTTGACGACTTAAATAAACACTTCTCTGACATTAGAATTAAACACCAACTACAGATTATAACTCAGACAATTAATCAATTACTAACTAAACCGTCACCAAATAAACCAATGTTCAATTTCCATACTGTTAATGAAACTGAGGTGAAGTGTGAAATACTCTCAATCAAGTCCAATGCCACTGGAGTTGATCTCCCCATCATCATTAAATGTATTCTAGGTATTATTTGCCCAGTAATTACTCACATATATAATTTCTGCCTCAGTTCTAGAATATATCCAAGGATATGGAAAGATGCAATTGTAAATGCGGTACCAAAAATGTCTCCAGCTGTTTCCCTATCAGATTATTGACCGGTGGGTATATGTTCATCTCTCTCCAAACCCTTCGAACCGATAATCCATCGGCAACTAACCGAGTATCTTAACAAATATTCCTTGTTTGACCCATTACAGTCAGGCTTTAAAAAGTAGCACAGCACAACCACTTCTCTATTGAAGGTTACAGATGACTTTAGATACGCAGTGAGTGAACAGGTCACATTACTTACTCTTCTTGATTTTAGTATTTGATATTCGTATAGCAACTGATAGAATGAATGCTGAATTACAAAATATATCATAAATGCTTGTGAAAACTCTATATTAATAAATCCTTCCAAGACAAAAGCTATTATAGTTGGACAATCAAAATTAATAAACATGACAAAGACCTTGGACATCCATTCTCTCACTCTATCTGATACCAAAATTCTGTATGAAAGTTCGGTATATAATCTAGGTATTGTTATAGATGAAAACCTAATTTGGAATGAACACGTCACACGTATCTGTAATAGAGTATATGCCCCACTCCATCCTCTGAAATACCACCATAACATTTTACCGTTAAATATGAAAGGCAGGCTTATAAAACATTAGTTTTCCCTTTATTCTATTATTGTGATGCTGTATTCATTGATGCTACGAAAGAACAAATTAGGAAGATATAAAGGACCATGAATTCCTGCATCAGATTTATATTTTTGTTATGCTACGACACTCATGTCATACCTTATTACAAGCAACTTTCCCTCCTGAAATTTGAAGAACTCAAATCTTCATGTAGCCGTGTTGGGGTTCAGACTGCTGAGAGAACTCCCCAGTATCTGTCATCAAACTTTGTGCATACCTTTCCTTTTCACCAGCATAACATGCTCTGTTATTGCACTTGCCATTCCCTTTAGTAGGTCAGCTGCCTATAATCGATCATTTATTGCGACGGGAACTAGATTATGGAACTGTGTTCCAAATAACATCCGCAGCAGTAACTCAATAGAGTCTTTCAAGTCTTCTTACAGAAAGTACCTCTTAGATGCGTAAACGAACGGTGTGAATCTTGATGGGGGGGGGGGGTGTTTTTTTTAAGTTCATTTTCTTTAAATGAATTTAAACTTATTTTTATTAAATTTCATTTAGTTGTTTGACAGATGTTATGTACATATTGGTATAATTATGTTGCATTTATTTTGAACTTATGTTGCAAATTAGTTTCTTTTAAAATATTTAATATTCTCCACAATTATTCTGTACAATCAATCAATCAATACTGATCTGCATTTAGGGCAGTCGCCCAGGTGGCAGATTCCCTATCTGTTGCTTTCCTAGCCTTTTCCGAAATGATTTCAAAGAAATTGGAAATTTATTGAACATCTCCCTTGGTAAGTTATTCCAATCCCTAACTCCCCTTCCTATAAATGAATATTTGCCCCAGTTTGTCCTCTTGAATTCCAGCTTTATCTTCATATTGTGATCTTTCCTACTTTTATAGACGCCATTCAAACCTATTCGTCTACTAATGTCATTCCACGCCATCTCTCCGCTGACAGTTCGGAACATACCACTTAATACCAATATAAATGGTCCGTTATTGGACATTATAAATTTTCCAGCTAACTCATTCCTGGTTGCCAGCGTTTCGCCCTCGTGTGCTAGGCTGGGCTGGGCTCATCAGTTGGTACCAACTGATGAGCCCAGCCTAGCACACGAGGGCGAAACGCTGGCAAAGCCCAGCCTAGCACACGAGGGCGAAACGCTGGCAACCAGGAATGAGTTAGCTGGAAAATTTATAATGTCCAATAACGGACCATTTATATTGGTATTATGGATTTACTCATTCGGAACAAATATTTCAGATTCCCTATGGGAATCAACATCTATATCAACATACCACTTAGTCGAGCAGCTCTTCTTCTTTCTCTCAATTCTTCCCAACCCAAACATTGCAACATTTTTGTAACGCTACTCTTTTGTCGGAAATCACCCAGAACAAATCGAGCTGCTTTTCTTTGGATTTTTTCCAGTTCTTGAATCAGGTAATCCTGGTGAGGGTCCCATACACTGGAACCATACTCTAGTTGGGGTCTTACCAGAGACTTATATGCCCTCTCCTTTACATCCTTACTACAACCCCTAAACACCCTCATAACCATGTGCAGAGATCGGTACCCTTTATTTACAACCCCATTTATGTGATTACCCCAATGAAGATCTTTCCTTATATTAACACCTAGATACTTACAATGATCCCCAAAAGGAACTTTCACCCCATCAATGCAGTAATTAAAACTGAGAGGACTTTTCCTATTTGTGAAACTCACAACCTGACTTTTAGCCCCGTTTATCAACATACCATTGCCTGCTGTCCATCTCACAATATTTTCGAGGTCACGTTGCAGTTGCTCACAATCTTGTAACTTATTTATCACTCTATAGAGAATAACATCATCCGCAAAAAGCCTTACCTCCGATTCCACTCCTTCACTCATATCATTTATATATATAAGAAAACATAAAGGTCCGATAACACTGCCCTGAGGAACTCCCCTCTCAACTATTACAGGGTCAGACAAAGCTTCACCTACTCTAACTCTCTGAGATCTATTTTCTAGAAATATAGCAACCCATTCAGTCACTCTTTTGTCTAGTCCAATTGCACTCATTTTTGCCAGTAGTCTCCCATGATCCACCCTATCAAATGCTTTAGACAGGTCAATCGCGATACAGTCCATTTGACCTCCAGAATCCAAGATATCTGCTATATCTTGCTGGAATCCTACAAGTTGAGCTTCAGTGGAATAACCTTTCCTAAAACCGAATTGCCTTCTATCGAACCAGTTATTAATTTCACAAACGTGTCTAATATAATCAGAAAGAATGCCTTCCCAAAGCTTACATACAATGCATGTCAAACTTACTGGCCTGTAATTTTCAGCTTTATGTCTATCACCCTTTCCTTTATACACAGGGGCTACTATAGCAACTCTCCATTCATCTGGTATAGCTCCTTCGGCCAAACAATAATCAAATAAGTACTTCAGATATGGTATTATATCCCAACCCATTGTCTTTAGTATATCCCCAGAAATCTGATCAATTCCAGCCGCTTTTCTAGTTTTCAACTTTTGTATCTTATTGTAAATGTCATTGTTATCATATGTAAGTTTTATTACTTCTTTGGCCTTAGTCTCTTCCTCTATCTCGACATTATCCTTGTAACCAACAATCTTTACATACTGCTGACTGAATACTTCTGCCTTTTGAAGATCCTCACATACACACTCCCCTTGTTCATTAATTATTCCTGGAATGTCCTTCTTGGAACCTTCCAGGAATAATTAATGAACAAGGGGAGTGTGTATGTGTGGTTAAGTGGTTAAGTGTAAGAGAGGACCATGAGTCCTAACTTCGCCACTACTGAAGACAATTTTTTTTAAAATCGCTTTTCGATAGAAAAGTGATCTTGCTTGGTATAGTATTCCGACAGTGCTTGCCAGTAATTTCTCACTGTTCAGAACCGCTGTTATCCAGTCAAGTTTTAACTTCATTGAAGGGCTTGTGAACTCAGAAACTGAGAACTAGGCCAAATGGCACTATCGGATTCAAGAAAACCGGATTTCAAACAATATTCTACTATGAGATACACCTGGTCCTTCTTTTCATCCAATTGAGGGTACAGTGTCTTCCAAAATAGCAGCTTTTTTTTTTTTTTCTTTTTTTTTTTTTTTTTTTTTTTTTTTTTTTTTTTTTTTTTTTTTTTTTTTTTTACCAAGAAACAAACAAGGTAACATCATCAACTAATAGGTTCTGAATAGCTTCAAAAATGACCAAATAACGTACATTACCATTGACTCCATAGTGTGTGATGATGTTAATGAGGTTAATAAAGCTGGTTTGTGCAATGGAACGAGATTGAATGTACGGAAGCTAGACAGACATTTCGTTCATGCACAAGTTCGGGCAAGTTCAGCTTCAGGAAGAAAGTGGAGTTTTATTCCAAGACTAGAGTCAATTTCCTCTAACTTTGGCCTCCTCTGTCACAATGAATAAGCCACCAGGACGGACTTTAAAGTTGGAATTAATCTCCCCACTCCAGTGTTTTGGACAGTTGTACGTAGCTTTTTCAAGAGTGCTCGGATCGATAGACTTCATAGTACAGCTCCAAGCTAATTAAATCTAATTAAAACACTGTAATGTCACTGTCCAATGATTTAATGTCAATGAGTACATGTCCTTTCAAGGATATTTAAAAACATTTTTGTCTGTACAAGCAGCTTTGTTGTAGTCCTGTTCTACCACTTTCTTGGAATAATTTTAAAATTACATGTCAAAAAGAATGTTATACTATATCCTCCTTTATAAAAATGTTGATTGAAGTTTGGTTTAGCTTCACTGTACTGATTAAAAGTTGAAAGTTGAGCTGTAGCTTCGGAGGTGAGAGAAAAATGTAACCTTGACGGCTCTTGATCTACAGGAGAGCGCCTAAGCTTTCAAACTGAAAATATTTCAATGACTAGGTCCTTTATTAATGACATTAGTAGACGAATAAGGTTTGAGTGAAGTTTTTAAAAGTAGGAATAATCATAATATGAAGATAAAGTTGGAATTCATGGGGACAGATTGGGGTGAATATTCATTTATAGGACGAGGAGTAAGGGATTGGAATAAATTATAATGGAAATGTTTGATAAATTTCAAAATCCTTTGAAACCATTTCAGAAAAAACTAGGTAAACAATTGATAGGGAATCTGCCACCTCGGTGACAGCCCTGAGTGAAACTAATGTGGTTCTGCATATACTAATTCTGTATTCTGTAAATCATTTGCCTTTTGTGATTACATTTATTGCTAGTGATCTACTTGTCCTAAATTCTTGTTTTTGGCCATCATCTTGAGGAGATATACAGTTGCCACCTAAATTACAGGGGAAAACGCTGTGAATAGTTTGTGAATCTGACAGTATGATTGATTCTGATGTGTAATTTTTTATATTATTAATGTCAAAACATAATGTTTATCAGGTGCTTCAGTACTAAAAGTTTTTTTCAATCTAGAAATATCACAATGAGAATCCATGAAGATAGAGATTGAAATGCAGGAAATACAAGTCTTGGACTTGAATAAAGTTTCAGTGTGTTGGTTCTTAAATTTTCAGTGCAGCTCAGATATGTAAGGTCTGATTGCTGAAGTAAATATGATGAATAAACAAATTATTACTTTGCTTGCTACTCATAGTGGTATTTTTTCTGATTCCAGTCGTGGTGTAAGAAATGATGCATCATTGGTTCCACCTATCCGTCAGACTGCATCCATTTTCAAACAGCCTGTAACAGTGTATAAAACTCAGGAGGGAAAAGTGAAGACAGACTTTAAGCATGGTCCTCAAGAAAAACCAAAACAGGTATCTAACAAACTTTTCATATATAATCTCAAAATCCTATGTAAATTAATATAAAGTAAACTTGTTCTCTGTGTACATTTTAATCTGTCTGTCTCTCTCGTCATCAGCCCAGAGGCTCGTTGGATCTTCAAGTAGCACCACCAAACATTATATGGTTATAGGGAAACCGCAAAAACCGATGGTGGCATCAAAATAAAGGTATACCAGGCAGGTTAAGGAGTGAGTTAGTTTGCCATTGTTTTCCTCACTGGGCCAGAAAGTGCTATTGCAGCATGACCAGCTCTATGAATAACACCTTTTTTAACACTCAAGACACACTAGTCACTCACACACTGAATGTCATGAAAAATGAAATGGCGTATGGCTTTTAGTGCTGGGAGTGTCCGAGGACATGTTCAGCTCGCCAGGTGCAGGTCTTTTGATTTGACACCCGTAGGCGACGTGCGCGTCGCGATGAGGATGAAATGATGATGAAGACGACACATACACCCAGCCCCCGTGCCAGCAATATTAACCAATGATGGTTAAAATTCCCGACCCTGCCGAGAATCGAACCCGGGACCCCTGTGACCAAAGGCCAGCACGCTAACCATTTAACCATGGAACCGGACACTGAATGTCATTACTCAGCACCACCAATAACCTCAGCAGTTTCCATACTGTCACTGCCATCAATGAGACTGCAACTTCAGTAGAAGCTGTATTTTCCTCTGGCCTCTGCCAAGAGACAGATGCAAAGTTATTACATCTATCAAGAAATGGCAACAGGCAGAAAGATACTGTTAAATATAACATTCATAGCCTGCTGTATTATGGCATTTCACACCATCAGTGAATATTTCTATGTTTTATTTCTCATTTTTATCCTCCTAGAGCAGTGGTTCCCAAACTTTGTCTCATGTTGGCACCCTTTCATACCACCTGATTTTAAGCAACACCCAATAAGAAGCATTAATTACATATAAATAATAATAATAATAATGCGTAAGGAGTCCTCAAGTGTCATTAATTGAAATTACTGTGTGTTGTAGGTGCATCGTGCATCATATTGGTAGAAAATGACTGCATGCTGTTCACTTTGTTAATACTACGAGAGTCAAGGAAGCCATATTTTTTCACAATTTCTACATCAAATTTGTGGCACCCACTTTAGGCAGTTCTGCCCTAAATGTTCAAATGTTCATGGCAGTTGCGATGCCCAAGCTGGGCTCAGCATTGCTTCCAGTTTTATTACTTGTACTAGGTTATTCTCTTTTCATCTTTCCTGCCCAAGCTTGCATAATCTTTTCATTTTTTCCCAATCCTGGTAATACTGGGTCTCTTGAGTCTTACTGATTTTTTATTATGGACGCTCGAGTTTAGGCATTAATTACAAACGAACCAATTGGCCTATTGCAATGCGAGTTATACCAATATTTTCCTTGTTTAATTCTACATTAGCGCATATAAGACACATTGGTTTCGATGTTCATTAAATATTTATTTATTTGTGGTTGTAATAAATATTGCCCGGGTTTTTGGCTTCTTCTCTAGGGAGCGCTCACTTAGGAATATATACAAGGAAAACTACTTGTCTGATGGTAATAAAATATTTATATGTTATAACTACATGTATTTGTAGTGTAGTGCTCAAGTTACAATTGTTTTCAACCACCCCGAAAAAAGTTCTAATCATTTTTCTAAAGCAACTCTTTCTCAGCCCAGGATGAACGTACAGCAGTGAACTTGGGCTTGTTTTGAAGCACTCAGTCATGGTTATCAGAAACTACAACAACTGTAACCGTACAGTGTGGTACCGAATTTATGAAGAGTAATATTGAAAGGAGGTTTTGTGTTCGCCGGATCGTGCGATTAACAACAGGCCGGGCGGTGAAATCGGGCGCAGTGTTGCCGCGTTCAGTAGTAATCGCGCGCGCAATGACCGCAGCTTTTCGTTTACTTTCAACCTTTAATTTTATTTCTTCTTATAAATTCCACAGTTGTTGCAACCCGACATACCTACCTTATGATATAAATGTTGATTCCCATAGGGAACCTGAAACATTTGTTCCGAATGAGTAAATTTATAATACCAATATAAATGGTCCGTTATTGGACATTATAAATTTTCCAGCTAACTGATTACAATTAGCCTACGCAGTGGCCTCCACGGTATGCACTAGCCATGCATCTTGGTAGGTGTGCTAGGTACCAACTAATGAGCCCAGCCTAGCACACGGGGGCGAAACGCTGGCAACCAGGAATGAGTTAGCTGGAAAATTTATAATGTCCAATAACGGACCATTTATATTGGTATTATACCTACCTTATACGAATTGGAGACTTAAGAGCACAGGGCTACAAGATTTTCTTTACAGGCGAGAGCTGGTGCGGTCAGAACTATACTATGAAATATGAGTGGCAAGAAAACGTGATTGAAACTTTAGAAAATAACTTTGACAACTATAATCTGTACAGAGGGTACATTCAGCAAATTTATGGATGGCGTGGAGGGTTCAAAACACCGTCGGGGGCTGGGAAACGCATCATAATTTTACACATCGGAAGTGAAGAAGAATTTCTTGACGGTGCAGAACTTTTGTTTTATTGGCAGGAAAGGAAGTGGTGATCATCACAATGAGGTGAACTCAACTCATTATGAAGAATGGTTCACAAAAGTTCGGAGTTTATTGCCTCAAAGGTCGGCTGTCGTTAAAGATCAAGGTCCATATCATACGATGGTTGATCCTTCATCTAAAAACCCGAACATATCATGGCTGAAACCTGAAATGATATCTTGGATAACATCAAAGAATATTTCACTACCACCTGAAGATGACAATTATTACAAATTAACTAAATCAGATCTGATTGTCCTTGCCAGGCCTTATTTTCAAACACTGGTAAAGAAGCTGGAACAACTGACTAAATGACTTCGACCAGATGTACAGCTTGTTTGGTTACCAGTGGCCTATTGCGAGCTTAATCCAATCAAGCTCATTTGGGCTTAAGTAAAAGGGAAAATAGCAAAAACAAATATGTCTAACACATTAGAAAATGGCAGAGGCATGGAAGAAATTAACCCTTTATGCCGAGAAGCCTTACGTACCGTGACCCCTGAACTCTGGAAACAATGTATTAAACACGCTAAGAAAATTGAAGACCATTTACTAGGAAAAGAGATGGACAGTCTGAAAATGTCCCTTATTTCGAGCCAGTCATAATCAACATGATCGACAGCAGCACCGATTCATGGGAACCCACTGATTTTTCAGAAGAAAAAAAATTGATAGAATTAATATTGTAAATGACTCTTCTAAAAATTTTACAGTGTGATATTTCTAAATTAGGAAGTCAACCATTTTTAAACCTGCCATTGAAGGTCCAAAGCTCTTATGAGAAAAAGTGGCAGGAAGTGGAATTTATAAGAGGAAATAAAATTAAAGGTTGAGTGTAAACGAAAAGCTGTGTTTGTTGCGCGGGAGATTACTACTGAACGCGGCAACACTGTGCCCGATTTCACCAACCAGCCTGCTGTTAATCGCACGGTCCGGCGTACACAAAACCTCCTTTCAATATTACTCTTCATAAATTCGATACCAAACTGTACGGTTACAGTTGTTGTTGTTTCTGATAACAATGACTGAGCGCTTCAAAACAAGCCCAAGTTTGCTGCTGTACGTTTATCCTGGGCTGAGAAAGAATTGCTTTAGAAAAATGATAAGAACTTCTTTCGAGGTGGTTGAAAAAAATTGTAACTTGAGCACTACACTACAAATACATGTAGTTATAACGTTCATCCATCATCAGTTTTCCACTCCAGTTGCCCGGGTGTGGTTTACGAGCACTCTCCACTTCTGTCTGTCCATGTACCACGCTTCTCTCAAGACGACATCCCAGCTGATTCCTCTTGTTCCTATGTCCTCTTTCACTTGGTCCAGCCACCTCTTCCTAGGTCTTCCTACCGGTCGTTTTCCGGCCACGACTGTGTGTAGCCATTGTTTTGCTGTCCTTCCATTGTCCATTCGTTTGACATGGCCAAACCATTTCAAACGGGCCCTTGTCACTTTTTCATTCAGGGATGGGTACACACCAGCTTGCTCCCTTATTCTTTCATTCTTTACCCTGTCCCTTTTTGTCTTCTGTACCATAGTTCGTAGGAACTTCATTTCTGCGGCTTGTAGTTTGCTGTCCACTTGTTGGGTTGTTGTGCAGGTTTCTAGGCCATATGTTATTATGGGGGTGAAGTATGATTGGAATAGAATCTGCTTTGATCTTAAGGGAACTTGTTCGTTCCAGAGGAGGTTCCGAACTTGATGGTAAAACTGAGCTTATTTTTGAATGCGGTTGTTAATCTCATGCTGTATTCTGTTATCACTTGAACGTTATAACATATAAATATTTCATTACTATCAGACAAGTAGTTTTCCTTGAATATATTCCTAAGTGAGCGCTTCCTAGAGTAGAAGCCAAAAACCCGGGCAATATTTATTACAACCACAAATAAAAAATATTTAATGAAAGTCAAAAACAATGTTTCTTATATACGCTAATGTAGGAAAAAACAAGGATAATATTGCTATAATTCGAATTGCAATAGGCCTATTGGTTCGTTTGTAATTAAAGCCTAAACTCGAGTGTCCAGAATAAAAAATCTGACAGTAGAACATCTATTCTTTTCCTGCCTATCACAGCTCTTTTCTGTATCGGACAGTACCATTTGTAGCATCTTGCATTTTCTTGCTGTATTTTGATATATGAAGCTGTGTTCAAATTGAGTTACCCCTTACTTATATATCTGAGATGAACCCAGTGACATTAAAACTTCCAGTATCACTACGTTCAATAAAGATGATCGTGGTGTTTGTGTAACTGTTGTGGCATATTACTGCTCTCCATTGTGGGTAAAATTCTTCGTAAAGTTTTGCTTAATACTAGTACTGCTGCAGGATTTTACCTCAAATGCTGAGGGTAAAGTTGCTGGATTACAGACATATTTTTTTAAAAATTGTAGTCGCAATCATAGAAATAGCACTAAACACTGATGAAAGAAACAAAAAGATTAAATTAATAATAATGGGTAATACTGTGAAAAATATATAAACAAGTGTAAACAGTTACAAAAATGTTTTAAAATCCTGGCCTAAAAGTGGCTGAAATAATTTGTTGCTGTGACTGAAAATATTATTTATGTAAATTTTACTTTACTTTTTAGGCATGCGCTCCCTTTTGAAATAAACAAGTTTTACCTCAACATTTTTCAGGAATACCAGCTTGGTGGACTAATGTCTTCACACCCTCCTCTTTTTGGTGTTGTGATCCAAGTCCTTTTAACAGTTCACACATACACCATCACATCCAAAGCAGCCATAGTTGGACCTTTTCACTTTTTTATTTCTAGGAGAATAGCATACAATACACCTGCATTGATGATTACTGATAAGTTTCTCTATAGTGTGAGAGGTGCTGCTGGAAGCTGGCAAGTTTTGAACTTCTTCAGCCCCACAGAGAGACTCCACAATGTTCACAATAAAGTCGTACCTTGATATTATATTTATATCTGTATTCTGTGGATATGGACTATAGGCATTGAGTATGGCCATGTCAACAGTATGAAAAAAAAAAGTTCGTACCAGTTCCTATGGGTAGCTCATTCAGCTGACACGTGATCAATTTTCTGATCAGACACATCAATACCCCTCATCCCCACAACAATTGGCATAACAATTTCCCTCTTCAAAGATCTACGTTTCACCTTGTGATTGATAGCTGGACATGCAGTAAAGAGAACTGATAACTTTTTGAGAACTTTCTCCTCCATACAGTGAACAGCAGTGGGTTACTTCTTTTATATACAGTTTGTTCAGGCTCTAGTTTTAGTTTATTTCTGGAGGAAGATTTTTTCCTATTGCTGCGAACAGTACCGGTGAAAAGTATGTTCTTTTCCCAAAGAGCTAATGTCAGGTCAACAGAAGAATACCAGTTGTCCACAACAATATGGTACCCCTTCCCAAACATACTTCCAATACTATTCAGTAAACTGAAAACTACATCAAACCCCACTCCTTTACCACTTGGTGCAGAACCTCCAGACTTTACAGGTGAATAAACACTGAACTGAGAACTGGGCGTGGGCGCTGCAATTTCTTACATCATAAGTGGGGTTGGATGGATTCTCCAATGTGTGAATGCAGTGAAGAGAGCAGACCATGGGCCATGTCATCCTGCGCTGCCTTCTTCGTGCCTACTCCAGAAGCCCCAGCAACCTGTTTCATCTTTCACAAAATGGTGTAGAGTGGCTGGAACACTTGGACCTGGACTTATAAATTTGTAGTTATAATCACCATATGATTAAATAAAATAACAGTGAACTGCAATGTATATGAGAAACCTGGTTCACACACCTTGAAAAGTATAATTCCCCACTGGTGGTGATGTTTGTTTGGCATCAATGTCTCATCAATACTGAGTGTTTTCCCTGGAACATAATGATTTTTAAAACAGAACTGAAGTGGTCAATGGCTTGCCTAACTTTGAAGAGGGGATCATAGTCTGGGTCACGTTGTTTCTTGCTGCATGTGTTGTCTACAATATGGAAAAGTCTGTTTATTTGTCTGTACTTCCTCAGACTCACTTTGCAAAATATCTGGCTGCCATGCTACATGAAATGACAACAGACAACTTGGGTATAAAAATTAAGTATCCTTTCAACAGAGAACTCTTTCAACCTAGCAAGACTTTGCTCCCAAAGGCTGACTGAGGTTATTACACAGTAAGCGAAAATGCAGTACGCAGACGATGTTACATCATGTGCTCTTATCATAGGTATCATGTATATTAATACATGAGAGTCTCGATGATGAGCATACTCTTGATGTTAGAACCTAGTTATTTTCAAATTTACTCATAATTTATTTCACCCCAGTTTTTAATGTCAATTTGTATATATTTGTTTCATTTGTTTTATGTCAATTGTGTGCATGTACATTTGTTTAGTTATTAGATGGTTTACGTTAAGGCTGAAGATGGTCAGCCCCGGCCGAAACTAGTCCCTAATTAATGTAATTTAGAATATTGCATATTATAGTATTGAAAGGTGGACCATTACTACATTAATTTAATAATTATATTGTCATGTGCTTTTACATCCGATGTACTGTGAAAAAAATTCAGTCAGCTGCTTCAAGAATACATGTGACTGCTTTGACCTCTCTTTTCAACTCTCAAAAGAACCAACGTACTTGCTCAACCTTTGCCCGGCAAAACTCTCCCAGTTTCAATATATCCATCTTAGATACTACACTGGAACTGATAGAAAAATTTTCATACCTTGAAAATATATTTTCCAAGAGCTGTAACTTACTTGGAAATAGGATGTGGAGGAAAGAATTGGTACTTCTCATCAATATTTGGACATTTAATATACTGTGTCTGCCATGATTAGATACCTAACAGGGCACACCAAACTAATGATGAACAAAGCTGGTGTAATCTGAACACTATTTTCCGGCTGTGAAACTTGGACCCTTTACTGTCATGATATCAAAAAACGTTAGTGTTTCCCCCAGCAAAAAATTAGATTCGTTTTGTACATGGGAGAAAACTCGCATAAATAGCATGGAAGCCACTATCATTGGTTATCAGATTAGATGGATAGGGCACATACTCTCTTCTTAGGATGCTGTCTCCCTACAAAGGTTGGTGATCCAATTATGTTGATTTTGATTACTCGCAGCTCAAAAGATTTTAGCAGAAGTTCATCCGTACCAACGGTACGAGTCTTTAAGACAGGAATTTCTCCAGTTCCCCACAGATGGTCATCGTCCAACTTTCCCCCCGGTGATGAGTTGGAAAAGTTCATATCGTTCACCTCTCATGATGTGTCCAATGTTCCTGAGGTTTTGCTCCTTGATGGTTGTTAGAAGTTTATTTTTCTTTCTTTTTTCTTCTTATTTATCCAGTATCCAGTATTCGGGAGATAGTAGGTTTGAACCCCACTGTCGGCAGCCCTAAAGATGGTTTTCCGTGGTTTCCCATTTTCACACCAGGCAAATGCTGGGGCTGTACCTTAATTAAGGCCACGGCCACTTTCTTCCCATTCCTAGCCCTTTCCTGTCCCATCGTCGCCATAAGACCTGTCTGTGTCGGTGTCACGTAAAGCAACTTGCAAAAAAAAAAAAACATTTACAAGTTGAGGACTTCCTCATTGGTCTTCTTTTCTACCCAGGATATTCAAAGCATTCTTCTGTACAAGTTCATTTTGAAAGCTTTATTCCACCTTTCCATCAAAGGGCAGAGCGTCCAGCCTTCGAAACAATACAGGACAGGGAAGACATAACATAGCAACATCCGAACTCGGAGCTGAAGTTTGAGACCCCTGCTGGTGAATAGGGCCTCATACTGTTGAACAAATTTTTGGCTTGCCTGATCCTGGATAGGATTTCATTCTTGGAATTGCAATGCTCATTCACTGTCATCCCAAGATTTTTCAAGAATAACACTTGCTGAACAATTGTGTTATTAATGAATTCTGATGTGTACATTCAACTTCACAAAATTTGGCCGCTAAGTAAAATTGAAGAATCCACCCCTTTATAGAGACCCTCCAATCAGGGTAAAGCTGTACAGTACTGGCAATGAAACAGAAGCATACATAGTATCTGGCCTGTAGACATAACTGAAATCCAATTTCTAGATTGGCGCATAACACACAAACAACAAATACCACAGTAAATTGTTTCGAGAAGGTAAAGAAGCAGTTATCTTTCTGATAAACCCATTAGGTTATGCAACCTGCTCTGACAACGGAATGTAGTAGTTTAGTTAGTAGATGTGCTGTATGCTGTATATGGACAATAGGGTATAAACTGTTGTAATTCTTATCCACCCAGTGCTCGCTACCTTTTCTTTATCACTAACTAGAACAATTTGTAAGTACAGTTGCTTTTTGGAATACATGAACAATATTAATAGGGAACAGTTATCATAATTCCCCTATTTCATTTCTTCTCTCTGCATAGCAGTACAATAGTATCTGGCCCATTAATAGCTTTGGGTAGCTGGTAAACTTAAGGCATATTATTTATTTTTATTACGTTTAATTAGACACATTATTTTATTGTTGAATGCATGAAATACAGTATATTAGTTCATCGCAACATTAAGCATAACGTAAATGGCCTTGTATTTGCTTTTGATTCCTATGATTGAAGGCAATAGATAATAAGGATTGCTGTATTTCAATAGAAATATCTCTGTTGTAGGATGACCAGTGAATTACGAGCTCAGCCTGTAAAACGGTTTGGATAGTGTCAGATACTGTAGTTGACAGTTGAGGTTCGAATCCATGTCTCTACCTTTTTGGTGTGATTTTTGTTCTATTTAAATAGCAGTGATAACTACTTACAGTATTTATAAACTAGAGTTCTTTGATTGTTGTTTCCAACACTCTTTGGTGCAGTATACTAATGACTTACTTGGAGTGTGCACCACAATTGCCTTCACGCGATTTCAAACCACATAGGGATTATGGGAAATTAATTACCAGGCCAAGCTGATAAGGGGCAGTATTATTACTACTTTGTTCTGTGGGTGTGTATGTTAGGGATGTTTGCTCTTGGCTGTGCTGGGCAATCGTAGTGATTTAGGAATCAGAGTAGCTTGCTCGCCAATCTCGCAACAAGCCAAGGGCGATTAAAAGGACACATATGATGTAATGATCTTTATGTTCTTCTGGAATAGAGGCCATATTTTTATGCAGATCAAAGATAGGTATTGTAAGATCCACATACTCCTATCTGGTAAGGAAAGAAGAAAATTCCTTCACCACCCAGCTATCGAGTAATTTCACTATGGCTCAAATCCTGATTTAGTGTGTCTGACGTGGACAGAATCTTCATCTACCAGAAACAGTCTTGTATTACTGCTGATCTCAGCATTCACTTTGTGAGTGAATGTGTACAAATGAGATACTTCTAATATTCGAGCAGTCATTTTGTGGAACATATGTTCCATGTTGACATGCATTTTTATCTTTCCCCCCTTCTGACAAAATTGTAATTAATTTTTGTTCTTTTTAGTTTTGAAGAGCTGAATATCAGTTTGTTTTATCCCTTAAAACAATTGCCAAACACAGTTGGTCCCTCTTAGGGCTGTAATCCCATAGGATTTGATTTGGTTTGCTTTTGAATGTACATTGGCTTCCTGTACTCTTAATGAGCAAATTTCACTCGTTTTAAATAGTTTTGATGATGTTTTAAGATACCTAACTTTGAGATAATTGACCTTGATTATTTTTGGCTTTTTTTTTTTTTTTTTTTTTTTTTTTTTCATTTGAGTAAGATTTTATCTGTTTTACCTAATGTCCGTTTCCAGCTCTTTTGGGAGAAGCGTTTGGAAGGCTTACGAGCATGTGATGTCAATGGTTTAGAATTTGATGCAATGGAGTTGCCTCGTGCTCTAAGGGCTGTGGGCCCACATGTGGGAGAAGAAACTCTCCTTCAGTCTGTAGCAACAGCTCTTCATGTATCTTCTCAACCTGTTACTGGTCAGACAGGTTCCCGCTCTGCTCTGGAGAAGAATCCCGGAGTGTTTCTTAACCCAGAGCAACCTCTTGTACAGGTAAATATTCAGATGTTTGCATAATATATTCCTCTTTCTCCCCTATTAAAATTGATGGTAGTGATTTGTAGTTATTTTCTAACAATTGGGTTTGATTCAGTGTCGTTAACCATAAAGTTTAGGGACCTTACTTGCCGATACGTCTTACAGTTACTGTTAATCTGGTACTTTGACACTATACAGTCGTTTTATTTCATGACTTGCGAGAATTACGTATTGCCACTGCCGTATTGTTAAAATCACTTCTGTTATATTTGCGGGTATAATTAAAGCATGTCTTTTTGTAATTGTAAATCTGTTTGGCTAATGCCAGGTAAGTAGAATTGTGGCATGTTCGAATAATGCATTTAATAACGTAGTTCGTGTGAAATAACAAACACAGCATTTTATTAATTATGGTCTTATTTCGTCCAATACTTATGTATAAAATTCGATTAGGATGTCTAAGAAGCAGAAAAAATCTGTAGGAACTCCTCCGAAAAGGAAAGTAACATTACCTCCCCTGTAAAGATCAGTTGAATTGAAATGGAAGGAAATTTAGTTATCAACCTGACATAATGTTAATCTCGTCTTGTCACGACTTTGGTACAGTTTGCAGACTTGGCCTTTGTATATTCCTATTTACTTACGAGATATATACACATATAAGATTTGTTTGTGTGTGTTATTACTGCGTGGTTTCACATAAGTCCAACAAGTAATAGCAGATTTCAAGAAGGGAGATAAATTATTTACACAATGCAAACACCAAAGAATACAGTTATAGTAAAGCATATATCAAAACAAATAAATGTATAACATTAAATTGAGCGAGGGTGAGAGAAAATGTGTATTTCCTTAATTCCTCATTATCTTGGAAACTTCCTTAATTATGAATATCTTCATTGTTCATTTACTAGAATAAGGGAACTTCCATTATTGTTACATTGAGGTTAGTTTGGTGATGGTTATGTCTAGTGATTTTAATATGTAACTAGTCAAGTTGGCGGCAGTGATGAGCCATTAAAAAAAGAGAAAATAGGGCAGTGTTATTTGCATTTTAGTGTATAGCCTTACATCACAAGTACTATAAGCAGTGACAGTGTGAAATTCATAAAGTCAAACAGCAAAAAGAAAAAATGGAAGTGAAGAATGAGTGGTAAGATGCAGTCTTAGGAATTACCAAGTGAGGGTTTTGGCATAAGCTGAAAGAGGAGTTGACATCACATAACAGAATCATAGTATTTCTTTCTTGCAAATTCGGGAACATTCTACAGACTGTTATTCAACATCAAAGAATTGAAAGTGTACTTCTTTTGAGGATGTTCTGGGGTACTAGAAAATTCTGTCTAGCATCAGTCATTTTTAACATTCATTAACCTCTTCACCAGACATGACAAGTTAATCTGCCAGTAATCGTTTCTTATTGGGTAGTGACGAGTTGACTCGTCCAGTGCTTACAGAAACTGATCTCTAACAAGTGGGACGAGCTAACACGTCCTATGATATTATTGAAAGTATATAATTCAATGATCATTTTACAAGTGAAGATGGTTTTCTGTTGTTTTCCATTTTCACACCAGACAAATGCTGGGGCTGTACCTTAATTAAGGCCATGGCCACTTCCTTCCCACTCCTATCCCTATCCTATCCCATCATCACCATTAGACCTACATGTGTCAGTGCAACGTAAAGCCAGTTGTACAAAAAAAAAAAAAAAAAAGTAGGAATTAAAGAAATTTTCCTGTTATTTCATTCAGGTTGCAATTAGAATTAGTATATTGATCTAAATGTATGAAACATTCCTTGATAATATAGAGCATGGTACCTTTTGGTGTAATTTTTAGAACATTTAGATCTTGTTCAGTATTAGAGAAGTTATATTTAAAGTGAGGTTATATGCTGCCCTATTGCAGAAAAGCGATTGTTATATAGCATTCACATGTTCAATATTGCAACCTCGTAACAGGTTACATTAAAAAATATATAAAACCTAATAATAGTAATGAATCTAAGGAATTTAAAAAAAGGCATTAGAAAACTCACAAAGTTCAGACTCAAAGCTGCTTAAAACATAAACAGGTTGACAAACTTGACAACTAAGAAAAGACGTGGGAAAAGGCTGGGAACCCTAAGAGGTGGATGGTTATTTATGCGTTGTGTGAAAGAAATGTAGACAGTAATCACCCTCAAACTTTTAATTAACTCTTTCGCTGCGGAAGTCGACAAAAGTCTACTTACTTCCCTATAGCATTCGCTGCGGTAATCGACTTTTGTCGACTTGGTACTTTCCTGCTATTGATTCCGCGTGCTTCTTTAATAAAGGCGCATTTAATGGTACAAACATCTATAGTCATGTATTGACTATGTACTAAGCATTGTTTGAAAACGTTGCTGCCAATACTGGACTACTGTATGTTTATTTGTTATCTTTCACCCGCCCGACCGCCAACATTCCTGTCAGTTGTCTGGCCGATAGCAGGCTTCACTCAGCAGCTATGAGCGCGCGGAACAACATTAGTAATGACTGAAGAAATCCTCAATCTTTTAGTGGGGAATTCTGATTCAGACTGTTCAGTAAATTTGGACAATGAAACAAGTGATGATGTGCATAGTGATTGTTCGGAAGAAAGTGCCAGTGAGGAATATCTTCATTTTGTATCGGACTAGCGGGATATTAGTGATGACATTGAAACTGCACTAATAAATGGAAGAATATTGTGCAGCAAGCTTCAAAAAAGCAATTAGTGCTCCTGACTTCAGAAATCCTGTCATAATGTGACGTCTACGAGAGTATCAGCGCAGTCCGCCAGTGAAACGAGGAAGACCTGATTACGTACCTCAAGCGCGCCTGACGGAGAGGCACTTTCTTGGGGAGCAGCAGGACAAGAGTCACAAATTTAATTGTGTTGTTTGTTCCATATTACCAGCAAAATGTTCAAAGAAAGGAAAGTGACTGTGCAAGAGAAAACAGACAGTATTTTTTTTTTTGGTAAGAATTGCCCACGACAGCCTGCAATGTGTCCAGTTCCATGTTCGGAGGTGTATAACAGCAGTGTGTGTTTCAAGGTCAAATGTCACTGCTAGTTTGCCAAAGTTGAGTTAAAAATAGTGCAATGGTGTTGAATGTCACTAACCTTAAAAAAAATTAAGTTTCAGTTCATTTGGAAAATATAAAAAAAATACATTTTTCTGTAAGTGTTCTGTTTAAAAATAGCACAGCAAAAGAGTTAAATGAACTAACAAAACTGAGATTAAAAGGGGTGAACAAAATCAAAGCAAAACAAGGATAATGGAAATAAACAAACTCATTTACAAACGAAGGTAAATTTGCAGATGTTTGTTACAAGCGATGTCAATTTCAAATTACATATGGGAAAGAAAAAATAGACATAACATTATATGGTTAATAAAAGGCCTAACCCCTTGTAACGAAATGAGATTGCAGAAAGGAACATGTAAAAATATTAGCGCAGAAAAAAAGGGGGATATTAAAAAACTTTTAACACAGAGGCCAATTAAGTTGCTACAATTTTAAAAACGCTTATAAAAGGGAGCATAGCTTTAACTGGTGTGACTTAAGTGACACGGCACTATGGGAGGTAACCCCAAGGGAAATCTAAGTTACATGTTGGTAACAATTTTCTTAAACAAAAGAAAAACTCTAAAAACTAAATGTTAATGCTTAGCTGAAAAGCTAAGTAATTTCAGTGATTAAATGGTAAATGTGAATATGGAGGGCAAACTCCTACGCTAGAGAAAAATTTACATTTAATTTAAGTCCAAAAAACAAGAGGAAATAGTGCTTACCCCGAGACAGGTATCCCATAACAGGACGGAAGCAGGAGCGCGTCCGCCCTCCAGGCTGGTAAGAAGCGAAAGACCCTGGTACAAGTTTCGCTCAAACGGAGGAGCGAGAGGCCGGAAATAGTGCATATCCTGAGGTAACCAATCACGCAATCAAATTTACTCCCGACTTTCACATTCACCAATAATATCTCTTATTCCTACCAATGAGTGTGCTCTTCAAGATCTTTCTTTTTACGTGCCAGGCTGAGTGGCTCAGACGGTTAAGGCGCTGGCCTTCTAACCCCAACTTGGCAGCTTCGATCCTGGCTCAGTCCGGTGTATTTGAAGGTGCTCAAATATGACAGCCTCGTGTCGGTAGATTTACTGACACGTAAAAGAACTCCTGCGGGACTAAATTCCGGCACCTCAGCGCCTCCGAAGACCGTAAAAGTAGTTAGTGGGACGTAAAGCAAATAACATTATTATTATCATTATTATCTTTTTACGTAACAGGAAGCGACTGGAAATATACTTCCAGAAACAGCACGTTGCAGTACAGTCTGTTTCACAAGTAAAACACTATAGCTTGCAGATACCAGTTACAACAAAACTTTCTCATATTAATAATAACAATTTTGTACACACAAAAAAAAACTAATTTTCAATATGGTTATTCTTCATTAAGGTTCATGATTTCTTTTCTTCATAGGTCTAAAAACAATATCTTGTACATCATCATAATCAAAATTTTCCAATCAATAAGTCCAGTGTCCATTTCTTTGAAGGAGATATTTTATACAACATTATAAGCAAAATGAATTTTTGAAACAATTCAGTGTTTTTCCGTCTTTTCCCCACAGCTGTCCCCAGTCCGGCCACATCCTCCCCCCACTTAAAATTGAGCCAGGGCTCAATAAAAAAAACTTTAAATTTTGGGGAGCAAGGCGTACACGACACAACACTTTAACATCTTGATGCCGTTCTCAACTGGAGCATCCATTATGCACTGAAGTATTCCATCTTGACCTCTCTTTTCGCTGACTTGTGTAGCTGCTGACACCAGTTGGTTGCCAACAAACTCCCATACACTTTCAGTCCAACCATGGTAATCTGGTAACCTTCAACCCAGCTCTCCCATCTAGTGAACTGACTGGAAACAGACTGATGTATCGTGAAGTGTGGTGTAACTGTCGCAAGCTGGAACATTCCAACAACTCTGTCCCCGAATTGTATGGTAGTGACCAAGTGACTTACTGCGGTCTCCAGGCAGGCACAGTAGTTTGTAAGCAGATGGATGAAAGTTCTGCAGCACAGATACGCAGCAGAAAAGAGGAATAGATGAAGTAAGGCCAGTGTCCAACCATTCTGAAGTGTTTTAATGAAGAACTGAAGAAGTTAATGATGTTTTTTTAAATATTTATTTTACTCTAGGTAGTTAAATTAGCGTCATCCAACTGGTGGCTCAATAGCTCCATCAGGAGACTCCCACCCACACTTGGGACTTGGGATACCAGGAACCCAGGGCAAGCACTATTCCTTAATTTCTAAAAAAAGGAGAAAATATAAAAATGAAAACCTATAGGAGTTTACCCTAAACCCATAAAATTACAGTATAAAAACAGAATTTTACATAATTCAAAATTTAAAGAAAAATTCATTTATCAGAAAAAACATATATTAATGAGGATACAGTACGAATACATTACGACTCACAAAAATACACTTACATACAATTTACTACCAAACAATCTCAGCACAGCAGGTATGGCAGGTCAGCACAGAAGAGAAACATCCTCCACGTAAATAAAATTACCCAAACTAGACCTTCCTTACCAACTGAAATGCTACACACATAAAACTTTACCATTTAGCACAAATTAATGTACCAACCATATCCTCATTTAATATTCAAATTTAATTTGGAGCTACCAACCTTAGGTGCTTTCTTAATTTTTCAGGGAAGGAAAACAAATTGGAGGTTAAATTTTGAATATTGCAAGTGAATCCAAACTAGGGTGATAATTACACTTTACTGTATTAGCTTGCAATGTTGCTCACATGACCCTTCGAAGGACAAGTCACAAAATTGAGGTTAGTAAGTCACTATCCACTTCATCGTGCCATTATGCACATTACTTTAAAAATTTAGTACTGACAAGTCACATTACGTAGCATGTGTTATCACACCAGACAAGAAAATGCAATAAGCCTGAATACTGAATTGAAGATTACATTAAATTTACAGTTAAGAGGTGTATCCAAATGAAAAATAAAAATAGTTCAAGAGTGCACATACCAGAATCTGACTGATATAGAAAATAAAAAGACACAAGTAATACCTTCATACCAGAAATTATCAGGTCACAGCATGACACACCAAGGTTACCATGCATATCTATCCTCCAACGAACAACAGTATAAGGACACCGTACACACAAACACACAAGTGCGATGACCCCAAATCAAGAAGTACCAGCAACAGAAAAAGGCAAACATAACCTTCAATTCTACAGTAGAAGTCCGCTGTAGTGAGTGCAGCATATAACGAGAACCCCACTATAATTGCAATTTTTGTCTGTCCCTTCAAAATTCCTGTTTTAAATTGTGTTTTATCCTTCGGTTACAGCGAGAGCCTTATCACTGACGTATCCGTTATTGCAAACGATTTTTTCTGTTATCGATATTTATGCACCCAGTGATTATGTTGCATCAGTTGACTCATCCAATTGCAGCACAAACATAGAACTTTCTATAATTTCAGAAATAACAGCTGCCAAAATGCCATTACTCTAAAATATGACTTTGAACTATTGTATTGGAGAGCGATATTGGATTAATCTTAGCCACGTGTTGCTCACCAATAATGAGCGACGCTGCATCACACAATGATTTCCTCACTATGTCCACGAGCGAGTTGTCTCGTTGACATTCGAAGGCGATTAAATTGAAATGATAAATATGGTAGTTCAACCTATTCAATACAAGTAAATAAGAGATGTAGAGATTACATTCTTATTTAATTAAAAATGGAAATAGTACCGGTTTCAACCCCAGTCTGGGTCATCATCAGCCGATTATAACTCGAAAAACAATGCATAAGTAAGAAAGAAGTTAACTGTCAAGTCCACACAATATCAGTTGAAGAGGTAATATAAAAATGACAAGGGTAGGCACTGTTAAATTTAGACGAAGTGGAATGTAAGTCACTTAAAAGAAGTAATGCGTAATCTTCCGAGCATTAGCACGGCACACACATTGTTTGCCACTGTCTCACAATGTTCACGAAAAGCAGAGAACAGTTAAATGAGCCAGACTGCATACACCGTCAGGCACAAAGTCACAACACAATCCAAATATGAAGATCTAAAGTCATGAAGAAGCCGAAGACGAGCAGCTCAACCGAAGTAACTTGCAAGCTTCAGAAGATCGGCGCGGTGTTTACAACGTCAAGTGCTGTAGTTTCATACGCTGACGGAGATTGAAGGATAGATTAATGATCATGTTTTTGCTTAGTTCACGAAAATGTACCTATATATATACTTGTAATATGATTCAATGTAATTGAATACGTAATTATGATCTTGAAGAATTTTTAGAACAGTTGACGTCAACTACAGCACTTGACGTTGTAAACACCGCGCCGATCTTCTGAAGCTTGCAAGTTACTTCGGTTGAGCTGCTCGTCTTCGGCTTCTTCATGACTTTAGATCTTCATATTTGGATTGTGTTGTGACTTTGTGCCTGACGGTGTATGCAGTCTGGCTCATTTAACTGTTCTCTGCTTTTCGTGAACATTGTAAGACAGTGCCAAACATTGCTTATGCCGTGCTGATGCTTGGAAGATTACGCATTACTTCTTTTAAGTGACTTACATTCCACTTCGTCTAAATTTAACAGTGCCTACCCTTGTCATTTTTATATCGCCTCTTCAACTGATATTGTGTGGACTTGACCGTTAACTTCTTTCTTACTTATGCATTGTTTTTCGAGTTATAATCGGCTGATGATGACCCAGACTGGGGTTGAAACCGGTACCATTTCCATTTTTAATTAAATAAGAATGTAATCTCTACATCTCTTATTTACTTGTATTGAATAGGTTGAACTACCATATTTATTATTTCAATTTAACTGTGATACTTTTCAATACGGAACAATGAAATTTTTATCTTTAAATTCGAAGGCGATGTCGGAGTCGATAAGTAATACCCGTCAACTGCTGTTCCGTAAAGAAAATTCAAAATGAAAGAGAGCTTTTTTGTGTAATGTGTAAATAACATGTTACACCTCGAAGATATGGCAGCGTGCATCATTGATTTCAGAGGTTAGTTTATATTTTCTCACGTCTGTTAAATTTCAGAAACTCTTGTTATCATGTAAATTTATAGCGAGAAGGGTATATTTCTACTGGCGCAAGAAATACGTATGTATTCACGATAAATATAGTACGTTTAAGTTAGGTTAGGTGACGCTGTTTGAATAAGAAAACTGAAATGTTTGCCACAAAATGCAATCGATCATCATCATTTTCAGTATGGTATAGTTTTCTCCTTATGTGCATTTGCGAGCTCTCTCGTTGACGACATTCGAAGGCGATGTTGGAGTTGATTAGTAGTACCCATTGACTGCTGTTCTCTGAAGGAAATTCGAAATGAAAGTGGATAACATGTTTTCTTAATAAATGCATAAATAACGTGCTGTAAAAAAAATGCATTTAGTGGTCCGCAACATGGACGCTTTAAATAAGTCGTAGATGAAATTGTGAGGTACGTGCACGAAAAACGGAATTGCCATACTTCGGCGCAATAAACTTGTTCGTTGACAGTCGATGTCCGCGATTAGGCCTATACATCGCTAGCCGCTGAAGATAGCCGAAGCCAGCAAGTGAGACGTGCGTGTAGCAGCAGCAAATTATATCTGATGCTGAGCGAAAGTAACAGCAGGAAGATTATTTTCTTGATGGATCGTCGTATTGTAGAGACGCGTGGAATAGGTATTGCCGGCATATTTTCAACGGGTTCTCTTCGATATTATGGTGCCAATTTTAAGTTAATGGTTATTAAACATGTTGAAATAAAGAATAATTGTGCAGCCGCAAAATAATACGCCATAATTAAAGCCAATGTTCGGCGTCTAAAAATAGTCTGAAATGCGTACTGTATAAGAAAGGCATTCATATGATTTTACAAAGCAATTTTTAAGACTGATTTAAAACTTTTGAAGGAAAAAGTGGGGGTTGTGTTGGATTCGGAGAAATAGGTACTATAATTTTTTCAGAATGAAATTAAACATACGCTTTCGCGTAGTATCAGATTTCAAAAAATAACAAACAAGTAAGCTGTAGTGTGTATATTATCCGCGAAAATGCAAGTTTTGAACAAACTCATTGCCGTTTCATACTGACTTTTATGTGTGTGGGGGTTTTGCCGACTTTTACAAAAAATTGGATATAACAACAATCCGTTAATAGTGAGTAAATTTTTTGATGTTATGAATTATCGCTATAATGGACTTCTACTGTACTGTACCAATATCGTACTCCCGGGAGGGCGATAAACCCTCAGCACCTTAAGTCCTAAGTCTCAATCCACTTGCCTCACCAAGGCACCCAAGACAAATACAAATGACATCCACCATATTTACAATATTTATAATCCTTTGCAGCCCTGAAGATGGTTTTCCGTGGTTTCCCATTTTCACACCAGCTGTACGTTAAGGCCATGGCCGCTTCCTTCCAACTCCTAGGCCTTTCCTATCCCATCGTCGCCATAAGACCTATCTGTATCAATGCGATGTAAAACCAATAGAAAAAAAAAAAAAAACAACCAATATTTACAACTATGGATGGACAGATATGACAAGGCTCGATACCAAATTTAGAAACCTTACGCAACCCACAGGACCCCATAATGGAGCAAACGGAATAAATTAATTTAGAAAAGACAGTAATTCTGAAACTGATTAGAAAATAAACACCGTGAAAATTAAAATAGAATAATTAAGAAATATCAGTTAAAGAGCTTTTATTGAAACGTGATACCTGCAAATTTGCCACAAAATTTTACAATGAACTTTGAATACTGACGAACAAATCTTAATGACCTGCGATGTAAATTAAATAAACAGCTCAGGGTAATGATACGGAAACCAAACGTTTGAAGAAAACCCTTCTAGCACATAGTTCACAATAATTAATGGACAATATCTTACATCTAACCATCTAATACCAAGAAAAAGATTACAAAAGAATTTCGTATCAGATGAACGCCAGACTTCAAATATGTGTCGGACCAATCAGGCAATCGAATTTACTCCCGACTTTCACATTCACCAATAATATCTCTTATTGCTACTAGTGAGAGTTCTCTTCGAGATCTTCCTTTTTACTTAACAGGAAGCGACTGGAAATATACTTCTAAAAACGGCACGTGGCAGTACAGTCTCTTTGACAAGTAAAATATTAAAGCTTGCAGATACCACTTACAACAAAACTTTCACATATGAATAATAACAATTTTGTACACACACACAAAAAAATTCTATTTGGTTATTCTTCATTAAGGTTCATAATTTATTTTCTTCATAGGTCTAAAAAGAGTATCTTATACATCACCATAATCAATATTTTCCAATCAATAAGTCCAGTGTCAATTTCCTCGAAAGGGATATTTTATACAACATTATAAACAAAATTAATTTTTGAAACAACAAATAATTTTTTCCATCTTTTCCCCACAGCTATCCCCACTTCGGCCACAAATATAGCAGAAGTTAAAACTTCTCCCCGTTTGGCGTACATAACTAGCTTTACAGTCGATGCACTTCAATCTATACAGTAGATACCTTAATGGTTATATCTGTTGGACGTGTTAACTGACTTAGAATTATGGAAAATGAAATAGTTATTGTTAGATGTTATGAATGCTTTTTTGAGATTACATTTTTTGAATAAGTTGATAATGTGATGGGTATTGATGTTATTGAAAGTGAAGGAGGCATATTCATTTTTGAATTTGTCCTCTTCAACTAGGCTAGACTTTAGTTTGTATTTTACTTTAGAAATAATTTTATTTATAAATTCCTTGTTATAACAGTTATTTCTAGCTATTATGTGAGTGATATTTATTTCTTTGTTGAGGTTTTTGGGGAGATAATGGGATGTTAAAAGCTGTATGGATATGCTGTAGTATGCAGCCCTTTTTTTTTTTAGCATTGGGGTGAGTAGTATCTTGTTTGAAGTTTGGGAGGGTTTCCTTTAAATGTTGTATGATACATGATCATAATATCTGTTAACTGTTAGATCAAGGTAAAGGTGCGGTCTGTTTCTGTTGTAAATTTTGTGTGTGTTGATCTAAAGCATTCAGTTGTTCTAAGATAGAATTAGCATTGGTGAAGCATTCGTCTACTATGGCAAAGACATCTTCTACAAACCTAGACTATAAAAATATATTGTTGATTTTATCTATTTTAGAGTACTCTAAGTGGTCTAAATAGATCTCTGCTAGGATACCCGAGACCGGTAATCCCATGGGAACTCCATGTTCTTGATAGATGCTATTGTTGAACCAAAAATAGTTGTTGTTAAGGACAAATATGAATATATTTAGATATTCTTCAATCTCTATCAGACTCAGTTTGTCATGTTGCTTCAAATTGGTTTCTACTAAGGTTATGGTTGTCGTGTCCCCCCTCCCAGTACAAATGTCATCCATACAATAGCTAGAAATAATGGTTACAGTAAAGAATATGTGAATAAAATCATTGTGTGATGCAGCGTCGCTCATTATTGGTGAGCAACACGTGGCTAAGATTAATCCAATATCGCTCTCCAATACAATAGTTCAAAGTCATATTTTAGAGTAATGGCATTTTGGCAGCTGTTATTTCTGAAATTAAAGAAAGTTCTATGTTTGTGCTGCAATTGGATGAGTCAACTGATGTAGCTTTGCGTTCACAATTACTGGTATTTACTCGGTACATTGAAGATGACTGTGTAAAATAGGATACTTGTTCTGCAAGTCTTCGCCCACTACTACTCGCGGCAAAGACTTACTCAAAACGCTAAAACGGTTTATTGAGGAAAAAGGATTGGACTGGTCAAAGCTAGTTGGTGCCTTCCATGATGTGTGTTCGTTCTGGATTTCAAGCACTCATTTTTTATCTTATCACTGCTTGGTACACAGTTACGCTTTGCCTGTTAAGATGCTTCCTTCAGATTTACCAACCACGCTGAGTGTCGGGGAAAATTTTTAAACAGGATTTTCTGAGCTCCGTGAAGAAATAGGATTGTTTCTCGTAAACCAGATGACACAAAATAGAAATAGATTTGTACTCAAAAATAAAAGACAAAATATTTGTCAAAATACTGGCATATCTTGCTGATTTTTTAAAGGGAAATTAACAGTCTGAATATATCATTACAAGGAAATATGACGAATGTCTTAACAGCACAGGATAAAGTTGCAAGTTTTCTGCGTAAATTGTAACTTTACCAATGCAGAGTTCAAGTTAGCGATAAGTCATTGTTTACAGAACTGTGCGAGCAGTTGGTAAATAACGAATCTGAAAAAAATTACGTTTGAAAATTGCGTGATTCACCATTTATCTGCAGTAATAGACTCACTGCAGCAATATTTCCTGGACATGGACCTTCGTCAGTCCAATTCTTGTATATTAAGACCATTTTCTACCAATGATGAAATTTTTAAAGATGAAGATATGTCAGCCAAAGTAGAATTTCTCGGACTACGCAAGGATCACACTTTCAAAGTGGAATTTCAAAATTATGACCTTAGTGCATTTTGGCGAAATGTAGGTGGTGAATTCCTATTATAACTGACAGAGCTCTAAGAATGATAATACCGAGCTCGATAGCTGCAGTCGCTTAAGTGCGGCCAGTATCCAGTAGGAAGAGGCCTACAAGGAACCGAGGGACTAAGTTTAAAACTTTTATGATCTTTCACTTTTAAATTTGTTTTTTACAGGGCATTCTCCAACTTCAGTTTACTTCTTTTTTTTTTTTTCACACATTAATGTTTCTCACCCACAACCAAAATTCAAAATAGACACAGTATTGACAATTCATTAATTCACAGCTCTTCCAACTTAACAACTACCATAGTAACAAAGGAAGTTCCCTCGTAATTGACGTTTTTACAATATAACATCTAGTAAGCCAGTTCCTCAAGCATAACATTATTCTAAATCTTATTTAAGATAGCATGCTTACATTTTACACTGAAATAATTGGTGCACAGCAAGTTTATAAATCCTATTTTACCATGAAAAGAACATTTTAAAGACATTAACAGTGATATCAATTAATAAGTGAAGAATGCTATTTTAGAATTTGAGTATATTTGTGTTCAGCTGAGGATGGCCTATTTTTAAGACCAAAACTAGTACATTGACTCAGTTTGAAATAAAATTGTATTTTTTATAGAATATTTTATTGATTACATGGAAACATCCCCTCCTTGTATTTTAATGAATTAAGGAATCATCAATACGAAAAACATTAAATTGATACCGTATTGCTGAAACAATATGCAATTCTTTCTCATTGGTAGATCAATTTGTGGCCTCGATAAAAAAAATTTCTTCAATCTCCTTCGAGAGTACAGTTATTTAGATCAACCGCACCTAATATCTCTTTTCCTCCTGCGCCATTGTTAACTCATTGGGGAATGTGGCTGGATGCAACATTGTATTATGCTTGACACATATCTTCATATCTGCCCATTTATCTTTCTTCTGAGTGTTCCCTCATAAGTTTGTGAAAAGCCTTTGAGCAAATTTTGTGTTTTCCCAAATCAGCTTGTAAATTGTTCTTTTTTGCACTATCTTTTTCAGATTTAATCTGAAAGAGCATTCAAGTGCAGAAACTACAAGCATCTGTAGATGAAACCCAGTGTTGAACTGTGTACAGAAAATATTCTGGGAGAACCATTTTTTCACTTTCAAGTGTGTGGGAACACTCACATTAAATATTTTGTGGAATCTGTTTATGTTTTATTCTGCTGGTGGATAAAGCCTCCAACTTTTATTCTTGTTGTAATGTGATTTCCCTTCTTCTTAACTAAGAAATAAACGTAGTCACTTTTTCTTTCTTTTCAGCAAACAGGGCACTCTTTCTTTTCCTGACTCTCTTCTCTTGAACACCTTAACCATTCTTAACAGCTTTGGATATATTATTAATCCTGGTGTGGCTTATCCCAAACAGTTTCTGAAAAAATTTTGAACAGATCATTTTTGCTTGATCACTAGTTTTCACCCAGAAAAGAACAAATAACTCCTATAGCTAAACTCATCAGCTGTATTCTGTTCTTATGAGTTCGATTGTACTGTGCAATAATATCAACTTTTTCCTTTCAACAAACGAAAGATGAGGATATAGCCTTCCATTTATTTATTACAATTGACGGTTTACTGAAGTACTTTTCTTTTTACAGTGGGCTTTGCGTCGCACTGACACAGGTCTTATGGCGACAATGGGACAGGAAAGGTCTAGGAGTCAATTATCAATCGCTACAAACATCAGTCACTACCGATCTGCATTTAGGGCAGTCACCCAGGTGGTACCCCTACCTGTTGTTTTCCTAGCCTTTTCTTGAATGATTTCAAAGAAATTGAAATTTTCCTGAACATCTCCCTTGGTAAGTTATTCCAATACCTAACTCCCCTTCCTATAAACGAATCCCCATAAGGCACTTTCACCCCATTGACACAGTAATTAAAACTGAGAGGACTTTTCCTATTCTGAAACTCACAACCTGACTTTTAACCCCGGTTATCACCATACCATTACCTGCTGTCCATCTCACAACATTATCGAGGTCACGTTGCAGTTGCTCACAATCTTGTAACTTATTTATTACTCTGTACAGAATAACATCATCTGCAAAAAGCCTTATCTCTGCTTCCACTTCTTTACACATATCATTGATATATGTAAGTAAACATAAAGGTCTAATAATACTGCCTCGAGGAATTCCCCTCTTAATTATTACAGGGACAGATAAAGCTTCGCCTACTCTAATTCTCTGCGTTCTGTTTTCTAGAAATATAGCCACCCATTCAGTCTCTCTTCTAGTCCAATAGCACTCATTTTTGCCAGTAGTCTCCTGTGATCTACCCTATCAAATGCCTTAGATATGTCAATAGCGATACAGTCCATTTGACCTTGTGAATTGATATGTGCTATATCTTGCTGGAATCCTACAAATTGAGCTTCAGTGGAATAACCTCTCCTAAAACTGAACTGCCTTCTATCGAACCAGTTATTAATTTTGCAAGCCTGTCTAATATAATCAGAAAGAATGCTTTCCCAAAGCTTACATGCAATGCATGTCAAACTGACTGGCCTGTAATTTTCAGCTTTGTGTATCACCCTTTCCTTTGTATGAAGGGGCTACTACAGCAGTTGCCATTCATTTAGTATAGCTCCTTAGTGCAAACAATAATCAAATAAGTACTTCAGATATGGTACTGTATCCCAACCCACTGTCTTTAGTATATCGCCAGAAATCTTATCAATTCCAGACGCTTTTCTAGTTTGCAACTTTTGTATCTTATTGTAAATGTCATTGTTATCATAGGTAAATTTTAATACTTCTTTCGCATTAGTCACCTCCTCTATCTGGACATTATCCTTATACCCAACAATCTTGACATACTGCTGACTGAATACTTCTGCCTTTTGAAGATCCTTCCTATACACACTCTCCTTGTTCATGAATGATTCCTGGAATGTCATTCTTGGAACCTGTTTCTGCCTTAAAGTACCTATACACACCCTTCCATTTTTCACTAAAAATTTGTATGACTGCCAATTATGCTTGCCATCATGTTATCCTTGGCTGACTTCTTTGCTAGATTCAATTTTCTATTAAGTTCCTTCAATTTCTCCTCACTTCCACAGCCATTTCTTAGTTCTTTCCAGTCCGGACCTCCTTCTTAGTCTCTTTATTTCTCTGTTATAATAAAGTGAGAAGGAAACGGCCGTGCCCTTAATTAAGGTACAGCCCCAGCATTTGCCTAGTGGAAAATGGGAAACCACAGAAAACCGTCTTCAGGGCTGCCGACAGTGGGGTTTGAACCCACTATCTCCCTATGCGAGCTCACAACTGCATGCAGCGCACATCCAACTTGCTCGGTTACTGATTTACTCCGCTGTTCACAGCAGGTAATGATGTCCTAGTAATAACATGGTAATGTAGCAATTTCTCCTGAAATCTGTTAGCAGTATTACCTATAAACAAAAATTCAACCTACCTCATACAACGCAATATACAAAAGATGTAAGAACAATGTGCGCTGCCTGTGGAAACTTGCCCTTGTGCTTCAACCCCTATTTCGAGGCATACCGTACTAAACTCAACATGTAAAGGTAAGACACAATACCTTTCATGAGTAATTCAAAAATATTTTTTTCCAAAATACAAGGCATGTTTGATGAGAATAATTTGTGATAAATCTACATCCATAACATGCGGTGGGCATTTTCTGGTCGGCAGTGATTTGTCGTCCATAACAGGGAATGGGTTAAGGAGTTGTTGGCAAAGAAAGACGAATTGAAGGTAGGAAAGAAAAGAAACCGAACAGCTTTAAGAAGTTGAGATCTAAGAAGTAACATGGAGCTATTTCCTACTTTATTTGAATGGCTTAAAATGTTCTGCATAACTTACTCTTCAGACATGAATGTAGATTTTTTTTAATGCCCACCAAGCAAACTGGTTGTGCAGTACAGATCAAGTAACTTTTCCTAGCCCTTAACGACCCTAGCATCACTGAAAACGTGTCTCTGTTAGTGCAGTTTTAAGCACATAGCAAAGTGGTAAATATTTCAGATTTTGAAATGAATTAAGCATTATTGTTCAACATATGATATTATCCAAAGTTAATTACATAACCATACATAAATGGTGTTTATAAAAGAAAAAATATAATAAATTAAAAGCCCACCTGGTTACCATGATCGTTAAGGCGTTAAGTCTATATGGTCTGACCCCATGGTTACTCGGTTCAAGTCCCGTTCGTCGAAAAAATGTCACCATCAGAATGTTGTCAGCGGGGTAGGAGAGGTAGTGATGTACAATTTCTAATCGCTAGATTGTGTTCTAGAACCTCTCTGCATTGTTCATATGGAGTGAGGGCGTATGACGCTGTTGATGGCGATTCGTCCGTCGGCGTGTGCAGAAGTGACGCTGAGTGATATGTGCAGTATTATTATATTTTTGGTGGTAAAGAGTGCAGTGCAATACTCCAAAAGTGCTACAATCGCTTCAGATAACCCTCCTGGATACCTGGAAAACATAATTCTATTGGAAAAACTATTGGTGAGTGAAACATGTACTCTTAACGGTTTGACGTGGTGCAGTGCTGAAAGTCTGGGGATGGCAGCCATAGGTCGGCCTCGGCGAAGGGACGGGAGCGGTGTTGTCAGACTGCCTGTAGATAATCAGCCACTGCTCTGCTTGGCACTTGCCCTAAGTGGGGACATCGAACTAAACCCGGGTCCACAACAGTGCACAATTTGCGGAAATAGTGGTAGGAGGAACCAATTATTTGTCCACTGTAATAATTGCTCGCTAAAAGGCCATAGAACCTGCGCAAAAGTCTCAGTGTCTGAATTCAGAAAAATAAAGAACGGTTCCCGTACATGGTTATGCTGGAAGTGTGAAATGCCGCTGTTATCAGACTCGTTCTTTACAGTTACCAGTGATACGCCCAGTGACTTAGTAAATAATTCTAATTGTACATATGTAAATAAAAATATATCACTTTTTGCCTTCAATGCGCGCAGTATTATGCGACCTGGACGGTTACAAAATATCCACGCATCGCTTGAAAGCCTTGACCCGACCATCGTATGTGTCAATGAGACGTGGTTGTCCAGCAAAATTAATGACTCAGAAGTGTTCCCTGACTCGCTGATATTGTTCCGTACGGACCGATCCCACCGCTCTGCAGGGAGAGTTCTAATTGCAGCCAAGCCAGAATGTAATCCAACTAGAGTTCATCACCTGGAGACAGCAGCCGAAGCACTGTGAGTGGAAGTGACGTGCAACAAACGCAAATTCCTTATTGGATCAATTTATCGCGCCCCTAAGTCGTCGCCGGAAATGAACGATGAACTAATCCTCTCTCTCGAGCGTGTGCAACATGTACAACAAAATTACGATGCCATTTATATTGTCGGTGATTTCAACTTAGAAATTACGGTGTCCAGAAATGCTGCACCTGTTCCAAATAACCCCCTCGCCAATAAATTCCTTTCCGCTTTCTATGATTTATTCCTTCATCAATTAATGTTTGAAGCCACGCGTATTACGCAAACAACACGCTCAACCCTTGACCTTTTCCTAAGTAATATACCACAGTCCGTCCAATCTCTTAATACTATTCCTGGATTCTGTGACCATCAGGCAATTCTCGCAACACTGACCCATATAAACCCCCCCCCCCCCCTAAACTCCATACCAGAACAGTTTATAATTTTTCCCGAACAAACTGGAACGATTTATCCACTTCACTATCCAACCGCCTCCCCGTTCTCCCCTCAGATTTCACCGGCAGTACTGACATAAACAAGATGTGGAACGACTGGAAGAAAATTTTCTTTCAATGCGTAGAAGAAACCACACCAACAGTAAATATAACCAGCAGGCGGAAATCTCCATGGATTACCAAGGAGATAGTGCGAGAAATTCGAAGAATGGACCGCCTGTACCAGAAATGGAAAAGAAATCCAATCGATTATGAGTGGGAGAAATACAGGCTGGCTAGGAACAAGGCTAAACAATCCATCAGAGATTCCTACGATTCTTACATCCACAGTCTCAACACCAACTCCAAGGAACTCTGGGCCCTTCTCAGAAGTAAAGGTTGCAACAGAGCTCCATCTGTATTTAAACATAACGGTACGGCAGTCTCCACACCACAAGAAATTGCAGACACCTTCAACAGGAAATTTAAAAGTAACTTCTCCGTACCTACTGAGGAAGAGAACATGCTATATTCAAGGACAACATCTACCCCTCTCTTCCCCCTAACCAACCTGTATTTCTCAACGAATGAAGTAAAGGAGAGCCTTCTGAAAACAAGACCTCATGCCGCGACCGGGCCGGACCGAGTGCCAGCAAGAATTCTCAAGAATTGTGCAGTCGCCTTGGCGCCCTCGCTTTGCGCTCTCTTCAACTATTCCATTAATACCGGGTCTGTACCTTTGGAGTGGAAAGAAGCCAACGTAGTGCCAGTTTTCAAAGATGGAGATAAGGAAAACGTAGACGATTACCGCCCAGTTTCTATAACTTCAGGGGTCTGTAAATGTATGGAACGTCTAGTTGCTAAATATATGTTGGATTTTCTCAAGGAGAGAAACCTGCTGAACTCAAACCAGCACGGCTTCATTCCGAGAAAATCCTGCACAACACTTCTAACAAAAGTCATTGATGACTGGCAGTTCTCTTTGGAGCAGACTGATGTCTCACAAATAGACTGTGTGACTCTGGACTGGAGCAAAGCTTTTGACCAGGTGTCACATCAAAGACTTCTGTTAAAACTTAGCAACTACGGCATTCAGGGTAAACTGCTGTCATGGTTGAGGTCATTTTTGGTGGGTCGAACGCAATGTGTTGTGTACGGAGGAGCCAAATCAGACCAAACCTCAATTACTTCTGGAGTAATTCAAGGCAGTGTGATAGGGCCCCTCCTGTACACGATTTATGCTCTCGACTTACCGGATTGTGTAAATTCGACCATGGCGCAGTATGCCGATGACACAGTCATTTACAGAGCCATGAAAAACAGTGACGATATTATAAAATTCCAATCGGATCTGGATAGTATAGCTCTGTGGTGTGAGGTAAATAGAATGTATATAAATATTAAGAAGTGTAAATATATAAGACTAAGCAGAGCTAAACAACCACTCCAGAACCAACCTACTCTATGTGGAATCCAACTGCCGACTTCTAACTCCATCAGACTGCTTGGTATTCACATTACAGACAATCTGAAATGGAATAAACCCGTGGAGGAAGTGAGGTGTAAGGCATACCGGGCGCTAGGTTTCGTCCGTAGATGTCTCTCGGGAGGAAGAAGTAAAGCCCTACGAACGGCTTATATTTCCCTTGTGCGGCCCATACTATTATATGGCCTTCCTTCCTGGCATCCAACTACAACGGAAAACATGAGGAAACTAGAAGGTATCCAGCGACGAGCAGAACGTTTAATTAACAAACACATCCCTTTAAACACAGCCAGGTCATTGCCACCAGTTAATTCGTTATGTACACAAATAAATGTAGCCTTCCTTAGGAAATCCCTGGCAGATAACACACACCTCTCCCCTTTCCACCGCCTGCAGCTCAATTACCGCTCTGTTAAAAGAGGCCAAGGAGTTACTCTTGTCCCTCCCTTCGCTAGAACAACCTCATACTTAAATGGGTTTTACTCAAGGGCTGCTCGTACCTGGAACCTTATACCATCTGAGGTAAAGCTACTTCCTCTTCCTCACTTCCTCCGCGAAGTAAAGAAAATGTATATGTAAATAGAAACCCATCTGCGATGTATATAACTTGTATAAATTAGAATTGCAAGAAGGATGGGTGCAAGTACAGGTGTATGTGGGCGAATGTGTATGCGTGCGCGTGTGGGAGTGGTTGTGAATGAGTGTGTATATAGGGGTCTGAGTGAGAGTATAAATGGCTGGGTGTTCTTTAATATTTTCAGGATAAATCAAGATAATTATTATTCTAAGGGTACTGTGTTTGTAGTGTAAATATGTAAATTTAAAATTGTCTACATAAGTTTGTATGTAAATATTCAGTAGAGTTTATGTACACATGTGGAGATGGAGGCACTTCCGTGTATGTGGGGCTTGCCCTTTCTCCATCTACCACCCCTAAATTGTACATGTACAATTTAAGGAAAATAAATAATAATAATAATAATAATAATAATAATAATAAATAGGAAGACCTGCACCAGGCGAGCCGAACATGTCTTTGGACACTCCCGGCACTAAAAGCCATACGATAAATAAGTATAATAGATCCACCCTGGTAGAGACGTATTCAGGGAATTTTTTAAATCAAGGATTAATCAGGAAATTTTATGTAGATGTACTAATACCTCGTATCTTGCGTACAATCAGTTGAAAATGACTGATCTGGGTTACTCATAACTGTGCTGATGGATATTGTGAAAATATTTGAGAAGATATTGTCTCTTAGTAGAACATCATTAGAACGAAATCCTAGGTTTGTGACAAAATTCTAAAAACAGCCACAAAGTCTTTAACTGTTGGAAAGCTCTTCAGAAAAAATGGTACCTTTCATTATATTGCTCAAATCTTTACAAACAGGAATCGCCCACTGTCATTATGGTTCTAAGGATTCTGAATGATTTGTCTGCTTTACGATAGCAATTGTCCTTAGTAATTCAAGATCTGACTCTGACCTATAGCTGTAAGAGAAGTTTAGATTTTCGCAGTATATCCTAGGCCTACGCTTGTTCTCCGTCATCCAGTTGAGAACTGGAAAATAATGGTCATCTTGGTGAAATTTCATTTTACTCATTTGGAAAACTGCCTTTGATGACTCCCAAGGATGACTTTCATTTCAACTCATTCTGGTTTAAAACTGTTTCATTTTATTGTACCTGTACTTAATGAGAGAATTTCAAATAAAGTAGTGTTAATATTGTATTTTTTGTTTCAATAGGCTGTTTCAGTGGCAGACGATGATATCAAACGACAGGAAGAGAGGGTAGCAAGTGCTCGCAAGAAGCTACAAGATGCCCTAAGAAGAGTTGTTGCATAAGTGCTACTTTTTCCTTTGTAAAATAGTGTTAAATAAAATGTGGACATTTTAAAAGAAAGATGAGAAAATGTTGGGAAGACATTTCATCTTGTTTGAGATTCATGAATTTCTGAAATATTATTACAAGTTGGTTCCAGTACAATCTGTTACAGACCTGTCTTCTTCTCTGTTTACCTTTGGAGGAAAGAGTATTTTTAATGGAATGTGCAAACCCTTTTAAAGTATGTACAGCAATACTTTCATAGCCCAATTATTACTTCTGCCGTTTTGCATGTGTGTTTCACGACCTGATGTGTTGGTCACGTAAAGTAATGGTTACTGTTCTCTCAATATACTGTATTGTTTGAGAATTACTTGCACATGCTCATCTTCGTCGGTCCTGCATGACAGTCATAATATGAAGCTACAATAGGTCGTAGATATTAAATAATAAGGTTTTATGAATACAGGTTTTCAAATATAAATAAAGGCATGTTTGTAACAGTGATAATAGTCTAAATATAAATCTCAACATTTCTGTTCCCTTTATACTGTGGAATATAAAGGGTGAGTCAATAAGAACATCTTCCTCAAATCTCCAGATCCTTTAAAGACACCAACATTTGGGTTACATATTCTTTATTTAACATGATAAACTTCATTTTGTCTGTATTAAACTGAGATTATAAAGCTTTTAAAAGTTTTAGGGTCCACTGTATTCAGTACTATACAATTTGTTGTGTAAATGTAATTACAACATATTATTATGTTTATTCAGAACTAGTTTTGACGCTATACCTCGTCATCATCAGCTGAACAGAGGCATTGGAAAACTGGCAATCTTATAAATAACGTCAACATTATTACAAATTAAAATCTTATTGCAATTAAAATGAATATATATTTAAAAAGATATGTTTGTCCTTCCTTTCTAAACAAGTCGAAGACTTGCGGGTCTGTTGTACGAAATTATTAAAACCAGGTGATCAGGTTCGCTGTAATTATTGTAATTTTAGGTGAATTCAAATTAAAATTCACACAGAAAGTTATTAAAATAATTACGTTCGTAAAACTCTTTGTGCTTACACTTCGTAATTCCGCATATAGTGCTATCATAAAAACAGATTCCATGAAGTTATGTAGTGTCCTTTTTGACAGTATTGTTCAGTGAAGCGAGCCTGATGAGGTGTTAACATACATAAAGTCCTTAAGCTATTAACAAGAACTACGTTTCCCAGTTCAAATGCGGACCTGTGAATAATAAGAAATGTAACAGTTATAATGTCACAGAGGGAAGGCAAGATATAAGATTGTGTCCAATACCGTAAATGTTTATATGACTCACCTCAGAAGGTTGTTGACTGAGCGAAGCGTAATGAAGCACTATGAACAGTGATATGATTGAGTTCAAGTGTCCTCGGTGGGTTGGGACAGGAGAGGAGGAATAGGGGTAAGTGGGAGGAGAGACTGAGGAGCGGCAGCGTGAGGGGGATCTGTGGGGCGTAGTGGAAGAAAGGAATAACAAGCGAAACTATTACGCATAGCACAAAAAGCCGAACTATTGACTGGAACCTGTACTTTTTTTTTAAATGCAATAAGAAAATCAATCTCATTTTAAGTTAAGATCTGGATTGAAGTATTGATCAAAGTGTGTACAGCAACATTCTGTAACATCAAGCAAACTTCCCTTACCTAATACTGTAATAATAATTTGGTACAACAGAACCCACAAGTCTTCGACTTGCTCAGAAAGGAAGGACAAACCCTATATCTTTTTAAATATATATTAATTTTAATTGTAATATTATAAGATTTTAATTTGTGATAATGTTGATAATATTTATAAGATTGCCAGTTTTCCAATGCCTCTGTTCAGCTGATGATAACACAGTATAACGTCGAAACTAGTTCTGAATAAACATAATATGTTGTAATTACATCTACACAACAAATTATATAGTATTGAATAACTTGACTTATTTCCTGTACCTCCTAAGTGGAGCATAGGGCATCAATGAACTTCCGCCACCAGACTCTGTTCTGCGCCATCGTCCTGATCTCTGTCCAGGTCTTCCCTCCTTTCTCCATCCCTTCTGCTATCACACTCCTCCTCCATGTGTTCCTTGGCCTGCCACTTCTCCTGCTACCTTGTGGGTTCCATTCCAGAGCTTGTCTTGCTATGTTGTCTTTATCTCGCCGTAATGTATGGCCGATCCACTTCCATTTCCTACGACGCATCTCAGTATCAATGGGTGTTTGATGGGGTTTTTTTTTTTCCACAGTTCTTCATTGGAGATTACTTGTGGCCACCATATCCTCAGGATATTCCTCAAACTTCTGTTCACAAATGTTTGAAGTCTGCTAATCAGTTGTTTGTTAGTCTTCCATGTTTCACACCCATAGAGCAGTACTGACTTGACATTTGTATTGAAGATGCATAGTTTGATATAGGTGTTGAGTTCCCTTGATTTCCAGATTGGTCTCAGCATTGCAAATGCTCCTTTAGCCTTATTTATTCTATTTCCTATATCCTCTATAGATCCTCCCTCAGGGGTGACTATACTTCCCAGGTAGCAAGACTGCTTGACTGCTCGATCTCTTGGTTTCCTAAAAATAATAGTGCCTTGTTTTGGTTATTATAGCACATCTCCTTGGTTTTCTTTCCATTTATCTTCAATCCCACCTCTGATGCTTCGGTTTTTAAATCATTCAGCTTTGCTTCCATATCCTTAAAACTGTTGGTTAGCAAACACAAGTCATCCACAAAGTCCAAGTCCTCCAACCTGCCTGTCAGTCCCCATTGAATTCCTCTTCGGTGATTCATTGCCGTCTTCATCATAAGATCCAGCACCATCAGAAATAGTATAGGTGACAGCAAACATCCTTGCTTAACTCCTGTGTTTACTGGTATGGGCTCAGACAACATCCCCTGATGTAAAACTTGGATGTGTAGTTCTCATACATTTCTTGGGTTATCTTTATAATTTTCTTTGGAATCCCAAACTCTTTCATGGCTTTCCACATCATCTTTCTCATTACAGTATCAAATGCCTTTTCAAAGTCTAGAAATATTAGATACAGTGACAACTGCAGCTCCGTGGATTGTTCTATAATTATGCACAGTGTGTTGATCTGGTCTGTACAGGAGTAACCTTCTCTAAATCCTGCTTGTACTGTCCTCAACCTTGAGTTAACTCGGTTTTTGATCCTTTCTAAAATTACTCGTGAGAGTACCTTACTTGGTATCGAAAGGAAGGTAATCACTCTCCAGTTATCGCATTCTAATAAATCTCCTTTCTTCAGAAGCTTAATCAACAGTCCTTTCTTCCAATCTGTGTGGATCTTCTTTTCTTCCCAAATCTTCTTGAAAAGTGGAAACAGAATCTCGACTGAAGTACCCACATCCACTTTCAAGGCCTCCAGTGCGATATTGTCCATACCTGCTGCTTTGCCATTCTTTAATTGAATTGTTTAATGGCCCTTCGGATCTCTGTTCTTGATGGCGGTTCTGTACTGATAGCAACATCTTCCTGCTCTTCTACTGTCATCACCTCTGTCTCCTCTTCCTCGATTGTTTCACGATTCAAGATCTCCAGAAAGTGTTCTCTCCATCTTTCTAGCTGTTCTTTTTGTGTGGACAATAATCTCCCATCTTTGGCTTTCACTAGCTTGTCAGATCTAGAAAACTTTCGTGTTAGTCTCTTGGTAATGTGGTAAAGGGTCTTGCTATCATTGTTTTGTGCTGCCGTCTCAGCTTGTGTTGCAATATTATTGATAAATGCTCGTTTGTCACGTCAAAATCTCCTCTTCACTATTTTGTTAAGTTCATTAAAGTCAGTTCTAGCTTGTGGCTTCTCTTCTTGTGTTCTTGCGGTATTGAGTCTTTTCTTACATTCCTTCCTTTGATTCACAGCTTCCCATGCCTCAGAAGTAATCCATTCCTCTCTTCCTCTCTCCCTTTCGCCTAAGACCTTTTCACAGGTATTAATGGTCTTCCAATTATGTTCAATATCCTGTCCTTCTTCCTCTCTTAGCTGTTAGAATCGGTTACTCAATTCTAGTGAAAAATATTGTTGCACCTCCTTATCCTTCACTTTATCCTCCTCTTCTGATGAATGTGCCTAGTACTTGCAATCTTCAGTCGGAGCGTAGCTACTACTAAGTGATGGTCACTTCCCACATCTGCCCCCCTCTTGTTCCTCACCTCGAAAAGGGAGGTTCGCCATGTCTTGCTGATAGTGAAATGGTCGATCTGATTCTCCATTCTATGGTCAGGGGAAACCCACATCACTTTATGGCAATTCTTATGAGGGAAGATAGTGCCTCCTATCACCAACCTGTGGTTACTACAAAATTCAATAAGTCTTTCACCATTCTCATTTCTATTACCTATACCATGTTTTCCCATTATATTTTCTACTCCTTGGTTATCATTGCCAACTTTCGCATTCAGGTCTTCCATCCCTTTTCTTTGCCTTTAACAGGGTTTGATATAGCTGATCATAAAATTGCTCTTTTTCTTTTCCTGCCTCTGTTGGTGCATAACACTGCACCACTGTAATTGGTCTAACTCGTGATGCAAATCGAGCTACTACAATCCTTTCTGAGACTGGGTACCATTCTATCAAATTCTTCCTTGTCTTTTGAGTGATCAGTAATCCAACACCCCCTCTATGTTCTTCTCTTCCTGAGTACAGCAGCGTGTCCCCTTCCTGGGTCTTTATCTCACCAAACCCAGTCCATCTCGTCTCACTCTAGCATAATATGTCCAACCTGTATCGCTTCATCTCCCTAGATACTTCAGCCAATCTTCCTGCCTGCCACATTGTCTGTACATTCCATATTCCAATTCTCATGTCCGATTTCATGCTAAAAGTCAAATCCATTTTATCCATCCGGCTTCTATTCATTGATGTTTCTGTAATAGGTTAATCTCGGGCGTGTAGGTTATTGGCCTTCAGCACCCAAAGCCTGGTGAAGGGGCTGCCTTCTAAGTAGCCAGGCCTACCCATTTTCTGTCAGGGTTTCTTCCCTTAGTCTTTGAAGTTCCCACTTCTGACTACAAGGCAGCAGTTCCTGTTCTATTTTCCCCGAATAGGAGGGTTGCCTCTTCCGTCAGTTCCACCGTTCCGAAGTCCCTCTTCTCCGCCTTCACTGCCGTTGAGATCTTCACCGTATCTCTAGCAAGGGACCCTTACATGGGACTACCAGCCGGGTCAGCTGGACCAAGGTTTTTTTAAAGAGGTGTTACTCCTCTATTTAATAAGGTGGACCCTAAAACTTTTAAAAGCTTTGTATTCATATTCTTTACTATAATTTTAAAGGGAAGAAACTTCATAATTGTTCCATATTGAACTGAGAATCACAATACTAAAAAAAAAGTATAGAGGTTCTACCTTTTCGGTACACTGTTATTAAGTTGTACCAATATTAATTTACAACATGTTAACTTTGGGACCGGTTTCGACACATTTAAGTGTCATCATCAGCCGATTAAGAGAACAGGGCAAAAGGAAATGTATGCTGGTGATGACACTTTAAATGTGTCGAAACTGGTCCCAAAGTTAACATGTTGTAACTTAATATTGGTACAACTTAATAACAGTGTATTGAAAAGGTGGAACCTCGATACTTTCTTTTTAGTATTGTAATTTTAAAGGGCTCGTGAAACATAAGTATTTGACGAATTCAATAGTATACTTGTTTTTAATGTACAATTAGCAAATCAGTATTCGAGGCTCTACTCTTTCAAATGTGGCATGTATTTAGATGTTGCTCAGCAGCGGGAAATCATGGTAGGAATGTATGAATCACTACATATTGACAAGAATTTTGTGTGTTACACCCAATTCAGATAACTATATGTAGATACATCACACCACCTATATCATTGAAATTATAATTTTGTCTGTACAGTGCTGGGCTGAGTAGCTTAGATAGTAGAGCACTGGCCTGCTGAGCTCTAGTTCGCAGGTTCAATCCCGACTCAGTCTGGTGGTATTTGAAGGTACTCAAACAAATCAGCCTTGTGTTGGTAGATTTACTGGGACACTGAAGAACTCCTGTGGGACAAAATTTCAGCGCCTTGGTGTCTCCAAAAACTGTAAAAAATAGTTAGTGGGATGTAACGCCAATAATAAGAGTATATTATTATATTATCTGTATTGTTAACAAAATTCCTTTATACTTAGTTTTTATCGTTGATTAGGTATACAAAAGTCAAAATAAGTACAGTTTCACTTTTGTCCGTCTGTTACAATATCACGGGAAATTTGTTTAAGAGAACTTCGTGAAACTCTGTATTTAAGCCGAGGGATAACCCTGTTGTGCACTAGGCTATATAAGTGAACAGATGTTAGTTATGGGTAAGAAACAGGGGAGGTAGAACACACTGTTTAAATTAACAGTGATCACCTTCACAGGAAATAACGGCAATCATGCTGCAACGCGTGAGTTTTGTGTAGAGCTGTCACATGTACACTACCGGTGTAAACAAAAAAAGAACAGTTCCAGTGTGTCACGAAAACAATGTTATTTCAGGGACTAAAATCAGGCCACTATCAGAAATTGAAAAAGATCTGTTTATATATGTAACTGGATTAAAGAATGATATTCAGTATCTCATGAAATGCTACAATTAAAGGTGTTGGAAATCACAAAGGAAAGCAATATCGGAATCTATAATTTACAGAAGCAGAGAGTGGCTGTGTAGATTCACGGAGAGGAACAGGAACAACCTTTCTCTATGGAGGACATCTCTCTGGCAGCAATTGCTAAAGGACCATATCACAAAGCTGTGGAATTCCATTGGTATATCATAAGAAAAGTCGCAAACAAACTCTTCGCTTTTGAAAATAGGGAATGCATGCTCCCGGGCTACATGTACGTGTACAAGGGAAAGGATGGATGGCGTCCAACCTAATGAAAGATTGGATGCATGTGTATTGGAGAGAGGACCAAGCTATCTGTTACATTATTGTAAATCCTCCCTGTTTTAGACGACAACTGTCATGATCTTGTTGACGACACTTAAGACATGTTGATGATGAAGACAGATCTAACTTCCTGCTGTTCTAATATTGATTCTGTAGCCACTTGATGCGAACATTTATAAGCTGCTTAAGGACCAAGTGCATCAAATTTAGGTAGAGTGGCCGGCTGCAGGATCTCGTGAATTGTTGCCAACTGCATTTCTGCCAACCCTTCCAATTTACCAGGAAACGTTCCAATTTTTAACTCATCTTCAGATTTTCTGATTTATTCTTATTTCTTCCCATTTTTGACCAATATAACCTCCAGTATGGTCAGTAATCTTCCCCTATGATAAAGGATAAATTCTTATGCACTTGTGTAATTTATGCAACCTCATTTTCAAGCTTATTTATTTGATGTTTTATTTCGCAAATGTATCGTACGTCGCCTTCTTGTGTCGTGTTTCCCGCTCACCACAGCAGCATGTGTGCTTTACAGCTGGGGATTCGGGATGGAAAACCTCCTACAAGCAAAAGAGGCTAGCGCGCGCTAGCGACTCAGTTAATCGAGACAAAAGAATGAAGTTGTTATTGCGTGGTTCGCGCACTGTAAACTTCGTTTCTGCGTGTAGTTTCGTTGGAGTTGTAGGCCACATGTTTTTTCTTGCGGTTCTGTGATCCCCCCTGTTAGTCGTATGTTAATAACGTATGAGACACATTGATCTGTTTCGTATGTGGTAGTTTTGCATATTTCTGTGCATTTGTGTTCAGTCTTATTTCATAATTTTAATGAGTTGCATGTATTTCAGGGAGTCGTATTAGTGATAGTTTCTGGTATTTTCTGTTCACATTATGGCCAAAAATCATAACAAATTGTATCTCTTAATTTCCATTCATTTTACAGTCTAATAAAGGGAACTATTATGCATTTTGTTGCGTGTGACGGTGTGATATAAATATTATTATTCGTATGTATGTAGGTTTTAAATTTAATGGTCATTTTGCATTGTAACTGTAGATATGTATGCCTTCTATCCTGTCCTGTTTTCACCTAGACCGTGGTGCAATATTAGTGATGAAATCCAAGAATTTTAAAAAAAATTATGTCTAAAAGTTGGCAGGTATGCAACTGTAAAACTTAATGTTATTGGCTTTACATCCCACTAACTACTTTTTAAGGTTTACAGAGAACTGTAAAAATCAAGAGATCTTCCCTTGAATTGATCTGTGAATGGATTGTCTAGACATGAGGGCTTATTTCACACTATAACATTGTGAAGAAATTCAAGAAAACTGGAACGAAACTGACGGCACAAAATACTATGACTACCTAGGAGAAACCTAGATGGGAGAGCATTGTCGATGTGATATGTTACATGTAGATGAAGAGATGTTTAATAAGACATACAAACACCCAAGCCAAGGAATTAACCATACACAGTTAAAATCCTTCCCCCGGCCAGGAATTGAACCTGGGGCCCTCGGAACCGAAGGCTGGGATGCTGACAAATTCAGTCTATAAGCCAGACTAAAGTTATGTCTGTAACATTTTAAAGTATTCGTACAGTCAATCCCCAGTATATCACCACCCAATATACCGCCACCTTCAGTTATCATCTACGATGAGTAACGAAAAGAGATACCTTATGAAAGTAGCATAGTAACTATTTCAATATAATGCCACCCCCACCTACCACCAACCACCATTGGTAGCAGAAGTACAGAAGTATCGTACAGTATTAAAAGTATACTCAATATATTGCCAACTGTTGATTTAAAATTATCAGCAGGAAACCTAGATCTGTTGTAGGTTTATCTGTCAAATGCTGCAGTTGTTTTCCTCAATATACACCATGAAAATAAAACCCTGCCTGTAATCACGTATTATTCCTAATAAATCCATGTTATACACCAATAGGAAGCTGAAAGACTGATCTACATGAAGATGACAGAAATAACAAAAAATACTGTCACAATTTCTATCATAAAATACAATTATAAAAATTTTCGAACAAAGGAAATTGATGTCATAGTTTATTCTAACAAAAGAACTTCTGATAGATAATTTATTCCTGAAACATGATATTCTGAAACACACAAGTATGTTTTTACATATTACCCCACAGTTGTCCACATTTCTATGTCAGTTCAGTTCACACTTACACCTTCACTGGTTTCTTCAGATATTGACGTACTGTCAATAATAATATCACCTGCACCGACTTTAACATCATTCCGGTTATTGGAATTTCCCATATTTCTGAGGTACCTGGTACTTCGCTGTCACTTTCACTACTTTCAGGAATAATTTCCTCGTCGGACTTAACACAATAATCAGTCACCATAAGTGCTGGCACTGAGATCTTCGAAAATCAAGTGTTCGATTTCAGAATCGTCAACAAAGCAGGCTGCCATCGTGGTTTTAAGAACATGTGAAAGTAGTTTCACTTTTACATATAAATAAACTTCCCCCAACGAGCTTGAAAGAAGACTATAGAGTGACTATTACACCACCACATTTGAATCCACTTGAACTCCGCATCTGCCATAGTTTAAATGATCAAAAGAATGAAGCAAGTACACAGGCTTCAGGAATAACGACAGTTTTATTTAGGACAGCACTCAAAGGTGCATAGTCTTTTTAAAAAGGCATTAGGAATACAAGAAATACATACGTTTGCATAAAGCAGGACATTAAACACATTTCCAGAAATTAAGAAAGAAATCAGAACATTGCCATTAAATACATTCAGCTCTACTTACAGAGAATGAACATACAGAACAAAAAACCTTCAACAAAATAGTATGACATGGAGAAATTATTCATATCACTTGGAACTGTAATAAAACAATAAATTACGATGGCAGAAATTGTTCATATCCCTTGAATAATAATAATAATAATAATAATAATAATAATAATAATAATGCTGTATGCCTGGTGCAGGTCTTACGAGTTGACGTCCTTTGGCAACCTGCGGGTCTGAGTATAGGGCCCTACCTATAGTATATCATCCTTTTGTTCAAGACGGCACAAACAGCTGGTCCCCGAGCCAACACAGTCGGGAATCAATCCTGGGCAAAAAGCCAACGTGCCAACCAGTTAGCCATGTAGCCTGCTATAATAATAATAATAATAATAATAATAATAATAATAATGATAATAATCATTCCAAGTCTTTTACCAGTTACCTGGGTTCAACATTTTGTATGGATCAGCCCAGTTTTACGGCCAGATGTCTGAGTGACTCAGACGGTTGAGCCTCTGGCCTTGTGACCCCAATTTAGTAGGTTCGATCCTGGCTTGGTTCGGTGGTAATGGAAGATGCTGAAATACATCGGCCTTGTGTCGGTTGATTTACCGGTACGTAAAAGAACTCTTGCGGGATAAAATTCCGGCACCTTGGCAACTCCGAAAATCACTAAAAGTCGTTAGTGGGTCATAAAAACAACATTATTATTTTTTCTGGCACCAGCCCTTTGTGGAGGGATGTATTCACTATAGTGGGTTTCTGTGGTGGTTTGTAGTGTGATTTGTTGTGTGTAGATGATTCGTTTATTGAGACAAGCACAAACACCCAGGCCCCTATCTAGAGGAATTAACTACAGCGTACCCAGTTAAAATTCAAGACCTGGTCGAATCCGGGGCTTTCAGAACCGAAGGCATCTAATCTATTGAAATTAGCGAACTGTAAGTGGATGAAACTGTATGAATGGCGCTTAAACTATGGCTTCACTATTTTGCCTTGGCACCACCCAAAGTGCTGTAGCAGACATGTTAGCCACTCTAAAGTCTCCTTTCTAGCTCAATGACTTCTCCAGACCGTTGCTTGGTTTTCAAAGTCTTTCAGAAGTGAAGATAACAGTATCAGTATTCAAGGGGTATCTGTATGAGTGCCGTCTGGTGTCCAATTATAAACCTATGGTGAAAGGAAGACAATCACACTTGATGAAGCAGTGCACTGTCTTCCAGGAAGACAGTTCGCTGTTGTAGGGTTAAGAATGTGAACAGGCTGCATGCTACCGATCCTCATTAGTAGCTCATGATCTCGTGTGATGTGCGCAAGGGATTTATTGTACCTGCACTGGAAAAATAATCATGGCATGCAATGGCAATTTCCGTATAACATGTCCCTGTGGACTGTTTCAGAGAATAGCTTTGAAACCCTGGACCATGTAATTTGAAGATAAAAAGCTTGGCAGTAGCTCACTTTAACCTGTTATGAACTTCAGTCCTGTCTGTGTTATCTGCCCTGTGCATGCAAGTTTCTACAATGAGTGAGTGAAAAATGTAAGTGGACGGATGAAACGCCTCTTGTCAGCCAATACTGAAAATTGCTAAGCATAAGAAGCTAGAAGAAGCTTCCGCTATTTGGATATCCCGAGTCGATACAAAGAACAGAACTTCGACCTATGAGGTCATTAAGGAACAAGCAAAGCTTAATTGTGACAAATCAAGCATTGCATACAGCAGTGATTGGCTATTTCATTTCAAAACCACCGTAGACTGACACACTACGTGAAGCATGGTGGGAATGTAGAAGTTGGCCTGGTGGTTGCACAAGAGAGCTGCAAAAACCCTTCAGCCATCATTAAAAATTACAATGCAAGATGATATGTACAATATAGATGAAACTGCTGTATTTTATCATATGCAACCTGATAAAACAATATCAAATGCTACTGTAAGAGGATGTAAGAAATCCAAGAAGAAAATAACTGTTGTATTTTTTATCATTGCCAACGGAAGTGATAAAAGAAAAGCAACAGACATTGGTAAATCTGCTAAACCTCGGTGTTTCAAGAATTTTAACCCATTTATTTACGTTGAGTATAGGACCAACAGAAAGGCATAGATGACCCCTGTTGAATTCAACAAATGTAATGTACGAAAGATTTCAACAATGACATGAGAATAAATAATTGTAACGTGTTACTCATTCTTGATAATTTGCCATGTCACAACATTTCAGATAATATAAGCAACATCAAGGTGGAATTTCTTTCTTCTCGATGCACTGGATGTCTTTAGTCTTTGGACATGGTTATAATCAAAAGTTTTAAGACACATAGGTGGTATCAAGTGGGAAAAAATCATTGAACAGATCAGTGAGGAGGTTTCTATTCTCAGTTTGTCATTGAAGGATGCTCTGTTTTACATTAAAGTTCATGGGGAGAAGTTTCAGCTACAAGAAGAACGAACTGCTCGTCCCACACTAGAATCACTACTGGAGCTGATTCATGTCAGGAAGACCAATCAATTCAAGCATTAGAGGAAACTCTTGAATGTCTTCCCAATGGAGCAACTCTCACAGCAGAACTCATATCAATAGACCAAGAAGAGCCAGTGTTTAGGAACTTTCCACTAAAGACATTGTTGACTAAGTGAAATTACCAGAAAGTTCAAGTGACTGAAAATGAAAGTGAAATACCTGAGCTCGTGCATCAGAAGATCTCTGCTAGAGAAGCTGAAGAATGAGTTGGTCATTTGCTTGATTATTTTGAACATAGTACGTTTCCATTGAGAAATAATTATCACCTCATCCCCATTCATTCAGCTGTTTCAGCACACAGTGAGATCCCTAAAGGTCAGTCCAAAATCGATTAATTTGTAAAAAGGATTTAATTTGCATATACAGAGCTGTGTGTATATCAAATTAGGATGGCAGGCATTTGGACAATATTCAACTGTCTTCAAATCCAACATGTCAGTAAACCTAAAGAAGCAAGTTTATGACCAATGCATTCTCTCTGTCATGACCTATGCCTGGGAGACCTTGACAATGAATGAGTTCACTAAACGGAAACTAAGAACTGCCCAGAGAGGAATGAAGAGGTCTATGCTTGGGTTTACCAGAAGAGATAGAAAGAGGGCCCATGACATAAGAGCAGCCACAAATGTCGTTGACATCATAACGAGAATTTCAACCTTGAAGTGACAATGGGCAGGACATGTGGCCCGAAGAAGGGATGACAGATGGACCAAGGTTGTTCTCGAATGGAGCCCAAGAGATAAACTGAGACTACGAGGAAGGCCACCGGATCGCTGGGACAAGGACATCCGTAAAATCGCCGGAGTTAATTGGCAACACATCACTCAAGATTGCTGGAAGTGGAGGCAACTCCTAAATACTTACCTAAGTTTCAGAATTCAAGAGACCACATCAGGTATTGATAGAACTGGCTGATTGTGATTGTGACTGTATACTCCATTGACATCATTTTTCAGTCATGAATAAAAAATGTACTTTTGAATATATGTATAAAAATTAGAGCTTTGTTTGTACATGGCTCAGAATAGTATTACTGTATTGGTTGTGTCCAAAGTAAGAAGGAAATGCAAGGGTTGATTTTTAAGTTTTGGCAACCACTATAGTCACTAGCGTTGCATGCAATGTGTTCCCTGCGATACGGAAGCCATTGAATCCCTTTGGCACTGCCCAGTCTGTTGATGGTGCGGAGAGATTGGTCAGTGGCCCGTAAAACATCTTAAATTGTATGGAAGTGCTTCCCGCGTAGTGGCTCCTTCATCTTAAGGATTAGATCAAAGTTGCAGGGACTTAAATCCGGAGAGTATGGTGGGTGATAGAGCACCTCCCAGCCCCAGACACTGCTGTGTGTGCCCTACATTGTCATGCAGAATGTTGGGTGGGTTATCCATGAAGTGTCGCCGTTTTCTTTTCAGAGCTGCTCGCAGATTGTTTTGCAAAAATGAACAGGAGTATGCCACATTAACGGTCTACCATGGGGGAACGGTATGCGTTAAGATCACACCATCCCAATCATAGGCAAGAACCAGCAAGAACATTGGTAGGGGTCTGCTGAACAATTGGTGACCCATAATGACGCCACTGTCCGACTCGTTGGCTGAATGGTCAGCGTACTGGCCTTCGGTTCAGAGGGTCCCAGGTTCGATTCCCGGCCGGGTCGGGGATTTTAACCTTCGTTGGTTAATTCTAATGGCTCGGGGGCTGGGTGTTTGTGCTATCCCCAACATCCCTGCAATTCACACACCACACATAACACTATCCTCCACCACAATAACACGCAGTTACCTACACATGGCAGATGCCGCCCACCCTCATCGGAGGGTCTGCCTTACAAGGGCTGCACTCAGCTAGAAATAGCCACACGAAATTTTAAAAAATGACACCACTCATTCGATTGGCGTTTCAGTTGTGGTACACAAGATTTGGCCCACGTCTCATCAGTGGCAATGATACGCCATAAGAATTCCTCTCCGCATTCATAGCGCTGCAAGTGCATACGAGAAGCATCATATCGCAGCCAATTCTGCATGTCCGTTAACTCATGGGGAACCTATTTTGACACAATTTACCACATGTTCAGGATGTGAAACATAATCAAATACACCAGTCCTGTATCTTGTGCTAATTCACGAATCGTTACATTCCAATCAGTCTCCACTAACGCGGGCACAGTCTGTACATGTTCGTCACTTACTAGTGGGTGACCAGATAGGGGCATGAACAACACATGTTCACGTCCTTGTCGGAAGGCTGCAACCCACCTTGCTAGCATTCTGTAAAGTAATGCAGCTGCACTGCACATTTCTGTTGTGCCGTTCAACCTCTAGCACACTGGATTTTTTACCAGCTTCTCTGTTCATGCTTGGAAAACATAGCGACTGTCTTACGAGCGCTTGCTCACAACTGATCATCTTCACCTGGCCACTGTGAAGAGACGTTGAGGGGAAGGGCAAGTTCATGTGCTCTGTGGGTGGGGACACAGGTCAGCAACCTTCGGTAAGAATGACAGTATGATGTTCCCACATGGGCCCGAGGGGGCTCGAGGTAACATCATACATCTACTATACTTCACGCAATAGACAAAACTTGTTTTTCTACAGTTCTCATCTATATAAGCCAATAGAATTCCTATCATCAAAATCTGAAAAGTTTCTTCCGAGTAAAACTACTTAAATAGCAACAACTAGCAGTGGACCATCACACATCGCTTCACAACCACAAAAGAGGGTTTATGTATGTGGGGGTTCCATACACATCAAGAAAGACCTATTTTCATAAACAACAGTGATATTAATTACTTCAAAAACATTTATTGCATTAAGGAAACAAATATTTACGAACAAAAAATGACTCAAGTCAACTGCCGTATCATGTTCATTCACTCGTGTCATCAACTGTGCCTTTAGCACTGATATTCATGGAGCTGGAATTCGCCAAGTTCAACGTTTCACAACTGTTTGATTCAATACACTTAAAACTGTCAATGTCCTTGGCCATGTGTGCGGTACACCCACTATCCAAACATCACACTTTCTTGTCTGTCGAACGGACCAACGAGAAGTTTGCTTCATGACACGCTCGAAACTGGCACAGCATACGACGACGTGTTTACAGTCTTGCTTTAGTTTTGGTCACTTTTCACTCTTGATCGACAATTCGCTGCTTTGTGACATGGCTTTTTGCTCTCGAAACATTTGAATGTGTCACTGTCACACTTATTTGATTTACCTCATTTACCACAGTTCTGACTGTTATTATTGTTCTGTTTCTGCACTAACATCGCATTCTGCACACGTTTGTCGGTTTCTCGATCGTGCGTCACTTTCCTAGACTATTTTTATGCGCACTGTTTCGGGACTCGGGAGATCATCACATGACTCTATTGCGATACAAAAATTATCAAAACTCGCTGGTAAACTGTAGAATAACAATGTTGGCAGAATGTAGTCATTTATCGGCATTTCCAAATCACTGAGTCGGTCAACAGCAACGAAGAATATTCACAGATGATCACGAACGTCGTCACCCTCGTTCATGCGTTGAAGCACTATTTTGTTTCAGCAGGTTAGCTTTTCTCGCAGGCTTTTGGACTGGTAGACGCTTTCCAGCTTTTGCCAAAGTTCTCTCAACGTCGTACAACCTTTCACTTGTTTCAACTCGGTTGAAGAGATAACCTTCCTATCTCCTGATTCTCATGCCATTACTGGGGCGCATTCTCTGCATTTACCTCGGGCTTCATTTTCGTACCACTCACGTAGTTTCACGCATCATTTTTAGTAACGCTTTCGTGAATTTTTCATGTATCATAATTGTCTTTTGAAAGCATGTCAATGCACATTGTTACAGGCGACGCCATTTCTCGTTCTTTTTCACCACATTACAGATAACAAAACTTCTGCGTCTTTCTACAATTTCACTTTCTCACATGCGATACCTGGGCACATAACCTATCAATAAGGTTATGGATTGTGAGGTGAAACATGCTGTCCGAAATCTAGAGTGCGGGTTTATTGTACACAAGAATATAACACTATTAACACAAAGAATACATCTCAACAGGTCAAGTGAGCAGTGTGAACTGAACTGTTCAAATATGGCTGCACATAGTCAAGAACAAAACACCGAATAACACCAGAAGACAGCACTAGAGGGCAGCTCAATGTGAATCATACATAACAATATTAAAGCATTGAATCAACAAAACAATACTAGGATCTTGAAATTGCAAAACGAATATTAAAAAATAATCAATTAAACGCATACTTTTTATTGTACTTATTGCTGCATTGTCAACCCGTAGTGCAGTTCATGCAAAGTAGCGTAAATGAATCTGTGGCCTTCAACAGGAGCATCATATACAGCATCCAGAGCAATTACACTTAACCAATTCTCTGCAGGCTGCCAAAATAGAAGAAAGAGAAGGCCAGACCAGCGTCCACCACTCCCCAGCAACCGCGGTCCACCCCAACCTTCTGGTCCTGGAATGCTGTCCATCACTGAGCACGCATAATCCCAAACTTATCCTGCCTGGTATACTGAAAGAAAACAATGCTACCTTAATGCCTCTGTTGTTGGAGGCAGACTTTGTAGATTGCAACATTTTTTCTTCTTTTTCTCTCCATGTTCAGCACTGTCTTTAGCATGGAGAAAATCCTGCTGTCTGCGTCTTCCTGTTGCCTGCATTTTTATCCATTGATTAAAGTTTCATCCAGCCAAGGTGAACTAACAATATCATCAATGTCAGTTCTGATGTGAGCCCAAACAAAATTTTAAAAATGCTTGTTCTCCAAGTAACTTGAAGAGTTCTGTCTTATTTTGATCACAGCAGAGGAAGTCATTCTAATTTTCTGGTAGCATATTTCCTTGAACTACTTGGCAGCGAAGATGAACCCTCTCTTATCTCCCACAAGTTTCTTTGAGTAAGTATCCCAAGAAATGTGTATACTGTTTGCATGAAGCCCATCAGCATCATTCAAAATTCTGTTCCAGAATTCTGTATCACAGTATTCTCCAAACATCCATGATGTTTTGGGTGGAAGAGCTTGTGCTAGTGGTGCTCCGTTGTTAATAATTGTATCACAGAATCCTTTGAATTGTGGAGGATTAATGGCTTCTTCCAAAATTTTAAGTGTCTGAGATTTCTGACATGATCGCAGAACACCATTTGAGAAAAGCGAATGTAGCATACTGGTATTTTCATATTCAAAAACCTTGTCCAAATCCAAGTGTCTGTTTTGAATTGCAGTGAAAGGCCTAGAGAAAAGCTCAACTCAACCTCATTTCTCAAGTCAGAAATTGTTTGGGAGGAAACTTTATATATATATATCAAATGTAAGGCTTTTCAGGTGTTTGCTCTATTAACCAGCGTTTTGTCTTAGGTCTGACACTAGACTCATCAGAGTGGGATGTGTCAGACCCTACCCACTGACGCTGGGGTGTATGCAGGTAAACTTATCAGAAGCCCTTATAAGAGGCACAGTCTGATAACTGCATACGGGAGATAAATCTCCACAATGGAATTATTGCCCGCCTAGCAATTCCGAATGGAATCTTCTGTGTGCAGTTATCAGACTGTGCCTCTTATAAGGGCTTCTGATAAGTTCACCTGCATACACCCCAGCATCAGTGGGTAGGACCTGACACATCCCACTCTGATGAGTCTGATAATTGCATACGGGAGATGCAGACTGTGCCTCTTATAAGGGCTTCTGATAAGTTCACCTGCATACACCCCAGCGTCAGTGGGTAGAGTCTGACACACCCCACTCTGATGAGTCTAGTGTCAGACCTAAGACAAAACGCTGGTTAATAGAGCAAACGCCTGAAAAGCCTTACATCTGATATATTTTTGACGTGCTCTATTGGTGAAAAATATCTAATTCCCTCCATGGGAATTTAGAATTTTCCATTAGGAAACCTTTTTTCGAGCAAAGCCAAAGAACTTAGAGTTTGTTTCAGAGGAGCAAATGCACTCACTTTTGCCTCATTTCTCAAATGGTTTCCTTGTACAGTTTTAAATTTTTTCTTCAGCACCAACCAAACCTTTTACCTGCTCTTGATCCATAATAACTTTTTTTTGCTAGTTGTTTTACGTCGCACTGACACAGATAGGTCTTACGGCGACGATGGGACAGCAAAGGGCTAGGAGTGGGAAGAAAGCGGCCGTGGCCTTAATTAAGGTACAGCCCCAACATTTGCCTGGTGTGAAAATGGGAAACCACGGAAAACCATTTTCAGACATTGCGGTTCGAACCTACTATCTCCCGAATACTGGATACTGGCCGCACTTAAGCGACTGCAGCTATCGAACTCGGTCATTATAACTTTTGTGTCCCAAACCACAGGATAACATGAGTTTTCTCAAAAGGGTTTCCAAACTCCAGAAAGCTCCCTTTTAAACCATCTTTTTTGGTCCTGAAACTTGCTCTGGTAAACAGCGTACTGTTCATTGTGAACAAGCCTGTCAGTACTGTTCGTTTTACTTGTTGACTCAAACTCATGGAGAATGCTAACTAATTATGGCCCAGACAGCATCCATCTTCTCAACATGGTTGGATTTTGCAATAGACCTTCAGTACCATCATTTCCTTCTGAAAGGGCATTGTTTTGCTCGTGAGCTTGATCCACAGCGAGTGCAGAAAAAGGATTGTTGGTTTTGTGTATAACAAATTAACCTTTGCAAAAGTAATCATGTATACTAGGTGCTGTGTCTTTTAGTTCTTCGAAGTCTTTTATATGGATTGACAACCAACAAGCATAGTGGGGATGATCCATCAGGAAATAAACAAAGGTGCTAACGTCTTCAAATCATCAATCACACTACAAAAAGAACACCTACAAATTAAAAAATATTTGTTCTGTTGGAAATTGTGCAGAACCCTTAAGGTGTAGAGATAAAGGGTCAAAAAGTGTCCTTTTCACTAGAGCTTAAAAACAAACAAACAAAACAAAAAAAGAAAGAAAATGGAAATCGGGCCATTTAGGAGCTGAGTTACCAAAACTTAGCACTCCAATAGGGCAGGTAATGGCAGCCGTTAAGATGACTGCCATTATAGTATTCTATACAGATTTTCAAGTGGCTCCCTATCTGGAAAGTTATCTTTCACCATCAACTATGTCCACAGAAAGTGGCACATTCAGATCAAAAAATGCAGCTTTCTTTTTGTATCTGATGTACTATAGAGAGATCTTTTGCATGCTGACATCGCAGAAGCTGGTGTTGAGTGGACTTTCTTTCACACTTCAAGAATCCAACTACCTCCACTGGGTTTGAACCCACTATCTTGGGTTCTGGAGGCCTACACTCTGCCACTTGTTTTCATAAAGGAAGCTTATGCATTGGTGAAACAACTTATCCAACCAGTTACCCCTAAGTCATCGTGTTCTTTAGACAATGACAGTTATTACAAACTATGGGAGACCTATATAGGGAGAATGTTGGTGAAGAATGCTGAGCTAGATTTAATTTAAGATACCAAGTAGAACTCCATTCTGGACGTTAATCTAGGACATTTTAAAGACGTACTGTATGTAAATGTTGAGTAAAGCAGCCCTCGGTTGAGCAGTTCTAAGGACGATTGCCTGATTGTAATTCCTCTTAAAATAATAGTCGCTACCCAAGGGTCCTTGGTTTGATACACATCAGGCCAGTGATTTTAGCCACATCTGGTTAATTCCTCAGGCTTTCAGGATTAGGTGTTTGTGTTTTGTCTTGATATTAATCTCTTCACTTACCCACAGCTCACCACACTACTAACCACTGCAGAAACACGCCATAGTAAATTTGGTCAGTGGATGCAGAGTGGGTCTCTGCCCACAAGTGGCCACGGCCGGTCTATGGTCCAACAGCTCAGCAATCCGACCAGCCAGCTGAGCAGAGAAGGGGTGGCCGTGGCTCTACGCCTCTGATTTGGGAGACGGGAAAGGGCTGGACCTCATAGCTGGCCCCAACCGTCGGCTGTCCTGAGAACGGTTTTCCGTGGTTTTCCATTCTCCTGCACTAAGGCGAATGCCAGGACTTCGTAGTAGAGGCCACAGCCGCCAACCCTCTCACCTTCTCCGCACATCTATTAGCATTTTAGTAGTAGTAGTAGTAGTAGTAGTAGTAAATTCATTCCTTCTCATAGGGTTGATATCAGAAGGGCAATCTGCCTTAAAACTGGGGTTAAGCCACAGATCCTCTGTAATCAGTAGTATCCGAGTTAGACACACTGGTATGACCAGAGAGGAAAAAAAAAAAGTTGTATCCAAAACCATGTTAGCTTGAATGAAAAGATCAGCATTGAAGAATTTCTGTAGAGAGGTATAAAAACTGTCAGTAAATAAGACAAAAAGTGGTAGTCTCAGGCCACTGCTCTATAGGTCAAGAGACCCATCCAAGATAAAAGAAGAGTTGCACCCTTGAACGACAACACACTTCCTCATCCCCTGAGGAAGTTCTGAATGAGACTCAAGAAGGGCTCATATACAATAAAATGAGATTCAGAATGAATGTAAGAAGCTGAGTAAGTAACAATTATAGTGAAAGATATTGAGAAACAGATGGTTATGGCAGAATGTAAGACCAAAAGTATGATATTGGAATTCTGCTGAAATATCGAAAAGCTGTCAATAAAGAAAGAAAGAAAGTTGTACGAATAGAGAAGTAAGAGGTATAGGGTGATGGGTAATGGGTATAAGAACAAGGGTCAAAGAAGAAAAAAAAACATGATGAAAACTGTTATTGATTCTGTATTGAAGCAATGGAAGAAATAGGTGCAGATCAGTATGTAGGGTAACTGACTCGCTTAGTTTTAAATATCTGGGTAGTGAACATAAAACAAAAAGAAAGAGAGAAAATATTCTATACAATTGTAAAAACAAATTATGAAGTAAAGAGTGGATTGCACTGGGAAGAACAGCCAATATTTTCTGTATTTTAAAAATATGTTGCAAAAGAAAAATAGGATAAAATAAAGTAAGCACCAATGAAAATAATAAAGGGTAAGATACATATTTGTCCTGGGAGGAGACAAAGGCCAAAGAAGTAATAAAATTTACATATGATAACAATGACATTTACAATAAGATACAAAAGTTGAAAACTAGAAAAGCGGCTGGAATTGATCAGATTTCTGGGGATATACTAAAGACAGTGGGTTGGGATATAGTACCATATCTGAAGTACTTATTTGATTATTGTTTGGTCGGAGGAGCTATACCAGATGAATGGAGAGTTGCTATAGTAGCCCCTGTGTATAAAGGAAAGGGTGATAGACATAAAGCTGAAAATTACAGGCCAGTATGTTTGACATGCATTGTATGTAAGCTTTGGGAAGGCATTCTTTCTGATTATATTAGACATGTTTGTGAAATTAATAACTGGTTCGATAGAAGGCAATTCGGTTTTAGGAAATATTATTCCACTGAAGCTCAACTTGTAGGATTCCAGCAAGATATAGCAGATATCTTGGATTCTGGAGGTCAAATGGACTGTATTGCGATTGACCTGTCTAAAGCATTTGATAGGGTGGATCATGGGAGACTACTGGCAAAAATGAGTGCAATTGGACTAGACAAAAGAGTGACTGAATGGGTTGCTATATTTCTAGAAAATAGATCTCAGAGAGAGAGTTAGAGTAGGTGAAGTTTTGTCTGACCCTGTAATAGTTGAGAGGGGAGTTCCTCAGGGCAGTGTTATCGGACCTTTATGTTTTCTTATATATATATATAATATGAGTAAAGGAGTGGAATCAGAGGTAAGGCTTTTTGCGGATGATGTTATTCTCTATAGAGTGATAAATAAGTTACAAGATTGTGAGCAACTGCAACGTGATCTCGAAAATGTTGTGAGATGGACAGCAGGCAATGGTATGTTGATAAACGGGGTTAAAAGTCAGGTTGTGAGTTTCACAAATAGGAAAAGTCCTCTCAGTTTTAATTACTGCGTTGATGGAGTGAAAGTTCCTTTTGGGGATCATTGTAAGTATCTAGGTGTTAATATAAGGAAAGATCTTCATTGGGGTAATCACATAAATGGGATTGTAAATAAAGGGTACCGATCTCTGCACATGGTTATGAGGGTGTTTAGGGGTTGTAGTAAGGATGTAAAGGAGAGGGCATATAAGTCTCTGGTAAGACCCCAACTAGAGTATGGTTCCAGTGTATGGGACCCTCACCAGGATTACCTGATTCAAGAACTGGAAAAAATCCAAAGAAAAGCAGCTCGATTTGTTCTGAGTGATTTCCGACAAAAGAGTAGCGTTACAAAAATGTTGCAATGTTTGGGTTGGGAAGAATTGAGAGAAAGAAGAAGAGCTGCTCGACTAAGTGGTATGTTCCAAGCTGTCAGCGGAGAGATGGCGTGGAATGACATTAGTAGACGAATAAGTTTGAAAGGCGTTTATAAAAGTAGGAAAGATCACAATATGAAGATAAAGTTGGAATTCAAGAGGACAAACTGGGGCAAATATTCATTTATAGGAAGGGGAGTTAGGGATTGGAATAACTTACCAAGGGAGATGCTCAATAAATTTCCAATTTCTTTGAAATCATTTCGGGGAAAGGCTAGGAAAGCAACAGATAGGGAATCTGCCACCTGGGCGACTGCCCTAAATGCAGATCAGTATTGATTGATTGATATGTAACATTGTATACCATCTAGGACAAAAAAGAAAAAAAAGTGTGATAATTTGTAGAATGGATATAAATACTATTAGGTTTAAGTATAACATTTAATGTAATATACAAATACCGTAGCTGTAACAGTTAAAAACTAATGTATGTATCAAGTAAGTGGTCTCCCCAGTTTCAAGTAAACCAGCTCTAGGGAACTGTGAATATTCTTTTCTAGTGTATAGGGCTTTGATTTCTAGATTTCTATGACCAAAGAACTTGAAATATGCATGCATTTATGCCCTAAAAATGACCATAATATGACCCAAAGAGGACTGAAAATATGACCTAAAAAGTAAAACAATAAACGAAAAGTGCACTTACTTTTAACATTTAATTACAGATGAAATAATTCATACCTCTCTTAGCCTTCATTTTTAGTAAATTGCATTGGATGACAACATGCTGTTTCAAGGTCACTCTTGAGAGATCTCTGTCAACAAGTAGAGTCTCGTACTTGGAGAAACTTCTTTCTACATTGCATAATGTAACGGGCGTATACTTGAAAAGAGTCATATCATCAGTGGAAAGTTCTAGTTCAATTTTTGGTGTATTCTGCTTCTTTTCCACAAATAATGTCAGCAACATTTCACAATGATTTTGTTCAAGCATACATCGTAATTTTTCCGCAACCTTGTCAGCTGCTTCACTCTGTACTCTCAATACCTCACTTTCAGTTTGCTTCTCAGTGCTTAATGCATCACACAATTGCATGCCCACAGATTCAAGGCAAATGATAGATTTTGGTACTGCATAGAAATTTGATTTTACATAGGCTACCACTCTGTTCGTCACTTACTTTGGGCTGACTCATTTCCCCAAGCTTGCAAGCTCACACTGTACAAAACATATCTTGTACCAATTCTAACATACGGACTGGAAGCAGCAGCGTTGACTAGATCTGCACGAAGTGATGGGCTTCATACAAATGTATGCACCACAGACGGGAAACAGGTAAGAAGATATTGAAAGATTCTTGGAGAAAGTAGAAAGAGAAATTTCAGGTGTGGAAGTGGTTATTATGGGAGATCTGAATGCATAGGTCAGAAACGAGAGACAAGGAAAGGAAGAAGTAATTGGACCATATGGATAGGGGAAAAGAATCGTGAAGGAGAGGAACTAGTGGACTTCTGTGAAAGGATGGACTTATAGTGGGGAATACATGGTTTCAAAAGAAAAACAGCAGGAAAATTATGAGATATGAGTGGGATGACAGAAGAACAAAATCGGTAATTGACTACTTTTTGGTGGAAAGGACAAATCGCAGTAAGTTGAGGGATGTGACAACTTTACCAGGAGAAGCATTTGATGAGGACCCATAGAGTTGTTGTGGAAAATTTCGGTTATGAAAAATGGAAAAACTAAAGGAGATAAGAGAAAGCGAAGTATGGAAATTGAAATACAAAAATGTACAGGAAAATTTTCAGGAGAGATTGAAGCAACAAATCCCAGTTACTGAAATGGAAAATGTAGAAAAGGCGTGGGCCAATTTTAAAAAGGCATTTGTTAGTGTAGCAGAAAGTGCTTGTGGCAGGACATCTACAAGATTGAAAGAAAAGGAGACACTGTGGTGGAATGAGTAAGTGAGGACAGTGGTGAAAGAAAAGAAGACAGCCTGGCGAGAATGGAACCGAGATCAAACAGAAGAAAGTAAAAGGAATTATCTCAACAGCAAATGGAGATGTAAGAAGGTGGTATGAGAAGAAAAGAAGAAGATTTGGGAAGAATTTACACAAAAAATGGAAGCAGATGTAAGTGGCAGTAAAAGGATGCTGTATGGACTTATAAGAAGTAAGACAACAGAAAGAGTTACCACATAGCTAGTGAAAAAGGAAGATGGGGAATTGTTAACACACCCAGAAGAGATAAAGAGAAGATGGAAGGAGTATTTTGATAAGCTATAGAATGTGAACAACCATACAGGGGAGATAGAAGCAATACAGTATGAGGACTCAACAACAGAAGATGATATAACAATGCGGGAGATGGAGTTTACTTTGCAAAGGAAAAAATTAATTGTATCCTCCTAAATCAATACAAAACATAATTTCACCATTAGATGGGGCAATAAAATTCAAACATGTTTTGACTCGTTTGAGCCATCTTCAGTGAAATAAGGCCCGGGGGGGGAGTGGTGTTAAAGTAATCTACATACAAGCTAAAAATGTGCTAAAAACATAATGAAGGAACAAATGAAAACAAAAGAGACAGACAGAAATAAAAACAATAACAATATACAATATTTACATCACTAGATGCGACTACCCTAAATGCAGAGCAGTATTGATTGATTGATTGATTGATTGATCTTTTTAAAGGTACAATGGAAGGTTCCGCCTTTACAATACTTTAAAAAATATGTATAATTAGGGTGATGAAATGAAATGGCGTATGGCTTTTTTAGTGCCGGGAGTGTCCAAGTTTGGCTCGCCAGATGCAGGTCTTTTGATTTGACTCCCGTCGGTGACCTGCGCGTCGTGATGAGGATGAAATGATGATGAAGGCGACACGTACACCCAGCCCCCGTGCCAGCGAATTTAACCAATTAAGGTTAAAATTCCCGACCTTGCCGGGAATCAAACCCAGGACCCCTGTGACGAAAGGCCAGCATGCTAACCATTTAGCCATGGAGCCGGGCAGGGTGATATTAACAAGTGTCGGGACATGTTTCGTCCTTTTTGGACATCATCAGCCGAAAATATTGTTGGAGGCAGGACTTCACACACCCCGATGAAGGCCAATGCAATTTGGCGGAAAGCTTGGCTTTGTTAAATAAAAATATATAGTGGCTTTAATCCAGTTAGCACATTTATTTCTTTATTTTAATACAGCGAGACACAAAAACCTGTGTTCATTAATAATTTTTTAGTAACGGACGCCAGGAAATGTTCTCCGCAGTGCCTACATGCTGCTGAGTAAGATAGCATGAGCAGTTTAGTTGGCAGCACAGTGTCACATCTGTCACCCTCGCTCGCCGACAGGCCAAGGTCAACAGGGTAGCAGTACAGAAAAAGCCGCACATGTGAGCTGTGGGCTATCGAAATTATCAGTGTGTATTGCAGTGAGCAAACGTTCAGATAGATTATTGAAATAGTGCAACAGAGTCCAGGCGGCAATGTTTACTATTGAAGAGAGAGGTTTTTTTTGTGGAATACGTTTTTCGCGAAGGCGATCGATTTACAGAAAATGTTAAACTAAAATTTCAGACATGGTTTCCTAATGCAAAGTGTCCAAACCAGGATACCGTTTGGGATTTGATAAGTAAATTTTGTGTGACCGGCTCAGTCCACGATGTACCGGGAACAGGCAGGCCTACGCTTTTAACAGACAAAAAATTTAATGAAATTTCCGATATAATGCTGCAAAGTCCAAGTAAATTAACACACAAATTAGCCAAGAAACAGGAATCTGTAAGTGGACAGTGCAAAAAGCTGTAAGACAAGCTTCGGTTGTTCCCTTATAAAGTTACCGTGGTTCATGAATTACAGGAAACTGATTATGAAAAAAAGAGTGCTGTACTGTGAATGGTTCCAAAGATTCATAAATCGACATGGACTTGACATTTTAAATAAAACTTTTTTTCAGATGAAGCATGGTTTCACTTATCCGGCCATGTAAATTCTCAAAACTCATGAATTTGGTCTTCAGGCAATCCCAAAGCACTAAGACAAACCATTGCATTCACAGAAAATTGGCGTATGGGGTGCCACATCACGAGCATGCGTAATAGGGCCAATCTTCCTTGACATTTCAGTGAATTCTGATGTCTACTGCTCAGAGATAATTTACAAGTTTATTGCTCAGTTGAATGAAGACGAAATTGAATGTTCTTTCCTACAACAGGACAACACTACAGTACATACATCCCACCAGTCGCTTCACCTTTTAAATCAATTTTTGGGGGATAGAATAATAACTAAAGATCTTTGGCCACCACAGTCTCCTGATTTAACCCCACCAGATTATTTCCTTTGGGGTTTGGCAAAATCTGAGGTGCACAAAACTAATCCAAAAACGATTGATGAACTTAAAGTGAATATCATTAATTATGTGCAGTCCATTATGCAATAAACTTTAGTGAAAGTCTTCAACAATATGTGTAGATGTGTCAAAGTCTGTCTTCGAACACAAGGACAACACTTCCAGCCTCTGTTATGAATTGCTGTGGTGAGTACAAAGTTTACTGTTTGTTGTTTGTTTGTTTTGATACAAGCAGCAGCAGCAGCCATGCTGCCAACTTAACTGCTGATGCAAACTCGCGCAGCAGCACGTAGGTGTTGCGGAGAACATTTCCTAGCGCCCTGTATTGTAAAAGTGGAACCTTTGATAGTACCTTTAAAAAGTATGCTATCGACAATACAGGCTTTGCAGTGAAATTCATTTCATGCAATAGCCTTATATCACCAGGTAGTAATTTTGTAAACATTAAACTTAAATAAAATGAGAAAGAATGCTTGCCCAAAGCTTACATGCAACACATGTCAAACTGACTGGCCTGTAATTATCGGCTTTATGTTTATTACCCTTTCTTTTATACACAGGAGCT